>NW_007577968.1:218515-219341 GCF_000690725.1 Stegastes partitus
TGCCATCTTTCATTTAGATAATTCGTCATGTGTTGTGGGTACGTCTGTTTGGTGTCTGTTTTGGTCTCTGCTGGACTTCCCTGTGAGCGCCCCACATTCATGTCATAACTTGTAAAATCCATCCAGGCCATAATTACGACTGGGAATCCCAAAATGTTGCTGCTAACTGACACAAAACTGCCCGAAAACAAAACAAACGAATGCTTCACAAGACCGCAGTTCCACGTAATTCAAAATAAATCTAATGTATGAGGTATTAAATCGTCAATGCACATTATTTTAATCCTTGCACAGTTCATTTCCGTCTCCATCCCACATGACGGGAACCTGGTACGAGTGTGTTGAACCGCTCTGAACTCTGGGATTACACGGTTTTATTTACTAAATGCTTTTGTAAGTACAGCTGGGATCCAAGCCCACCATGTATTTTGGGAAAACCTCTGGGAAACTGCAGCGGACCCTGTTTGGTTTTTGTTTTTTCACTTGATGTAAAAAAAAAAATAAAAAATAGAAAAATAAAAAAGCATTGAGCAGCAAAGGTTTAAATTCAACAACAACAACGAGACTAAATGATTTCAGAGTCAGCGAGGTGCTCAGAAAGATGAGAGAAGCTCAGCTGGTGTAAAAAAAAAAGAACATTTTCCTGAAACATAGCGCTGAACTGTTCCAGGTCTGTGGTTCTGTTTTGGTTCTAACTGTACGGCTCAGACAAGAGAAGAAGAAGTCTGGGGATAAACTGAACCCACGTCTCACTGCGATGTAGTTTTTCCATTTCCTTATTATTCAAGCTTTGGTCATGATGCGTTTTAGTCGTCACAGGTCATTA
>NW_007577968.1:220461-223521 GCF_000690725.1 Stegastes partitus
TAAAGCTGTGTAGGTAATGTTTCTTGGGTTCCTCAGACTGCTTCACAAGAAGTTTATCATTTTGAAGCTGGGAAAAGACCAAAACTGACCATGAAGTGATCCTTCCTCATCCAAAAACTATTAAAAGTGATCCACACTGTTGCACTGAAGTCACATTTCTCTTCATTACGTCACCACCAGCACTGTTTGTTGACTACATATATCTGCTGTCCTCTTGCTGTAAATGCTGAAAATACTGCACAGCTGACAAAACCACTATTTACTCCTAAAAACCAACAACAACAAAAACACCCAGACCCGTTGTTAAAGATTTACAAAGACGTCTATTCTCTGAGTCGACAGAGTATTGATGAAAGAAGGAGCCGCCCACTGCTGGTTCTGCTCTGTTCTGACAACAACTTGAGCTGAAATTAGTTTTTAGCCTTTGAAACGTTCCCGCTGTTAAATCCCAGATAAGCAAAAAAAAAAGCGACTTTATTATTTACACCAGTTGAGCTCGTCTCATGTTTGCAAGCACCTCGCAACTGCTCCTAATCCTCTTATAACAACAAGCATCCAGGATTAAAGTGAAATATTTCCCTCCAGCCTCCTCCTCGCTCCGGGTCCTCCTCCCTCCGCCTCTCCCGGGTGGTCTCACCGGTCTCGGTGATGTCGATCAGGCCCAGCAGGTGCATCAGCTTGAGGAACATGATCACCAGGCAGACGATGCCGACGGTCTGGAGTCCCTCCGTCTCCCATCTCACGCTCATCTTCCCCTTTTCTTCTGGCTTCCTTTTTCTTTTCCTTCTCTCTACTTCTACATTCCTGGACTTTCTCTGCTAAACTCCTTTTCAATCCATCGGCCTCTTTGTCTCGTCCTGCCTCTGAAACAGTGTCATCGCTCTTTTTCTGTTACTCCATTTAGCTCTCCCTTTTTAATTGACTGTCTTTATTTATTTATTTATTTTCTCCCCCCCTCCCCGTGCCCTTTTCGTGCACCAATGGATGGTTCGGGATTATTTCCACAACTAAGCGCAGGGTGTGATGGTCCAAACTCCTTCACATTGAGGCTAAGTGGTTCAGATTATCGCTGTAAAAAAACACCTCCGAAAACAGAGCGAGAGACTAGAAATCCCCTCCGAAATCTGGACCGTCGCGTTAATCCAGAGGAGATCCAATCAGAGAGAGAGGAGGCTCAAATACTTTCACTCAAAATGTGCAAAAGGTTGCGGCCGGTTCAACGTTCCTCCAATAAGTTGGTGACAAACCTCACGTCCAGAAAACAAAAAAATCCCAAAGCGATGAAATGTGCTGCAAAAAAAACCCCAACCACAGATTGAAGAAGTGAGTCTGGCTCTGCAACTTCCTCCTCTACCTCCTCACTCCATCACACCTTATCTTCTGATGGTTAACCTGTGAACTCCTGAAGCTCCCACAATTAGCTTTTCCTCTCGTTTCCTTTAAAGCTACTAAATCAAACAAAACCAGCAAACACCTCAACCTGCTGCACGCCACGGTTTTAAATCAACAAAACTGACAAAGAGTTAAATAATCATCGCTAAATGTGACACACGGAGAACTATTCGCCTTTAAGGAAGCAGAGAGGGTGGCGACAAAGGTCAACAGGTGTCCTGGATCCCGTTTCCCCTCCCAGCTCTGTGATCCACTTTCTAATTGTTCCTGAGCGCCTCTCGGGATCCGTAGCACAGATTTAATAGCGCATTAACTCAGTGGAGTCCTGTCACACACTCATGTAATGAAGAGAAACAGCGAGCCGGGGCTCCCTCAGGCCCTGTGACACTTGTTCATGTCATTGTCTGGCTCCCTCTGGTGGAGACTAGTGGAACTACATGAACAGAGTACGTGAAGGTTTTTTAAAAAAAAAAAGAAGAGAGATTTGTGATATGAAGTTATTCTTTGAGCACATTCAAGGATCTATTTATGCTCATACAGTATGAGCAGTGAAATGTGATATGATTCTTCTTAGCCTTTATTTATTCAAGAAAAGCCCCAAAGAGAGTCTCTTTTTCATGGCTGCCCTGTAAGCATGACAATAAGCAAAAAACACATTTTACTGCTATTACTGAAATACAGAATAAATACAGAATAAACACCATAGACAATCAAAATAAAACACTCTACACATACAGAATAAACCATCATAAGTTAGAGACTGTGTACAAGTTAAACTTAAAGGACACTCGTACAGCTCCATGTGGGACACCAGGGCCTTAAACCTGTCAAATGGGATCAGACTATCTCATCTCAACAGGTTTTGAATTCTGTTCCAATACCTGGGTGCATAATATTTAAAAGCTTCTCGACTATAAAATCTCGGGCCCTAGTTTGATGAGAAATCGATCTATAATTAAAAAGACAAGTCAGATATTCAGGTAATTTTGCAATGATGCTTTGCAAGATGAATAAAATGCAATGATTGGACCACAAGGCTGCACAAGAATGAGTTATAACAAGAAAAAACTACCTGTTACAGAGAAAATAGTCCCAAAAACAAGGAGAAAAGAGACAGTGAAGTGCAGTTTGCAAGAGTTGTGGGTGTGTGCATTCATCTGACAAGTGACAGATATGGAACAAATGACATGAATAAGGTAGAGAGACTGTATGTGACCCGGCCGTGGGGTTAAAAGGTTTGTTATCTGTTTTTAAAAATGCCAAAATTACAGCATTTATCAGATCAACAGTCCTGGAGCTGCTGGAGGGAGACTTCTCCAAAACAAAGCTTAAAATGGTGACGTTTCATTAAAGTCCCTTTAAATGAAATAAAACTGCTCGCACTAATCAGATTCACTAAAAAAAACAAAAAAAACCTGCAATCATTGGCACAAACTTGAAGTCGTTATTGACTCAGCTGCAACCAAAAGTCACATGAGGAAAGTTCAGGGACTTTTCAGCTGGACTGGGGAAATAAAAAGGCAAATATTGAACTATCCAGAGTAAGTAGAGTCATCACTTTCCAGGAATGGTAACACCTAAAAAAAATATATTGAACATGCTGATTCCAGGTTTTTAAATTATTTGTAAAAGAAATCAAAGAAATTCAACTTTTGCTTTTAAATTAAA
>NW_007577968.1:224080-230535 GCF_000690725.1 Stegastes partitus
GCAGCTGACATTTGCTCCAACATTTCATCATCTGACACACACACACACACACACACACACACACACACACACACAATAGTAGGACAAAAATAAGATTTAGAAAATTTGCTCACATCATCACTTTGGAGAGCTTGGAGTAAGATTTACTACATTTACCAGTGGGAGAAAAACTAATATGAGCAGATTCTGCTTCTGAGATTTGACAAAGGTTTCACTGAGGGATCTGGTCTTTGGTGTGGACACGGGTATTCAGCTTCTTGTGTTGCTTTTTAACAAAAAATTTAATTGTAAGGATGATTTTGCAGATTGGAAAGAAAATGAATGAAAACGAGCAAACAAGAGAGAGACAGAGGAAACTGAAACTCCTCCTCTCCTCACTCACTACTTAAGTCTCCTGCACAAGAGTCAAACGAGGAGTAAAAAATACCAGATATTGGTATCGGAGGTCCTCAAAATAGGGCCGCAAGTCTCTAAAGACGAGGCTACTTCTGGCATCGATGTCATCCCAAAATAGGAGCGAGCTGGACCGAACCCAGCATCGACACGGAGCAGATCAGACAGAACCAACAATCAAAGACCGGCGTCATTGGTGTTTCAGAACACTTAACGAACTGTAAGCATGCACACACATGTGGCCGAACAGACCAGAGAGGGCGATGTGTGGGTTTCTTTGTAGGGCAAAGTCAAAGGATCCTCCGTTAAGTGCCGATGACATTAATAATTCAACACAAAAACCACAACTTATTAGTGAGATGATTGATAAGGGACACCTAATGTACAGCCGATGCTAAATGTGTGCACGCGGTGATTAAATGGACTCTGAAGATCGACTCATGACGTGTTTTAAGACATAAAAAAACCCAATAATAATAATAAAAATCCCCCTTTTCCCACACTAAGAAAAACACTCAATGAAACCAGACAGTCCACATGTGCACTACGAGCTCCAGACTTGTTCAAATCATCTTCTACGTGGTTGTTTTAACTCAAATTTAAGGTGATTTTACCAACAGGTGAACCTGAAAACAACCTTCTAGTGTCAGACTTTACTTTAATGGTCACAGTGAAGCTCAAACATCTTTAAAAAAAGAAGAAGAAAAGTGACTCCAGTCTTATTTTTAGGCATTTAAAAAAAAAACCCAGGAAACCACTAATGTAGTTCCTCAGTGGATATTATGTTCAGGGCTGCAGTCATGATTTGAGAAAGGTCACAAGTAGAATTTCCCTGAGAAGAATCCCGACCTTTAACCACCAAACTCTTCCCACTCGAGTCGTTTTTGGGGTCGATACCGATTTTTAAGGAGAAAGAAATTCTGATGTCAGTATACTTGCTGATGTTGTTCATACACTGTATATGTGATATTGAAAAGACAAACATATGGGTCAATGTTTAGTAACTTCCTAGTTACACAAACTACCGTAAATTCTGGACTACAAGTCGCTTCTTTTTTCCACACACTTTGAACAATGATGCGGCTTATTTATGAATTTTTACGAATTTGCCTCGAGACCAAAGTGACATTGAGAGCGACAACGAAAGAGAGACGGAGGAAGTGTGTGACGAAGTAATTCTGAGGCTGTTCAATTCCGACACTGAAAACTTTAGTGGTTTTAGTGCAGGAGGAAGATGAAGACAGCGATCAGTGACTTTTCCTGGTAGGCTGCTGGAGTTTTTATTTTCTCAACCAGCTGTGTTACAGGCGCTGTTCAGAAAAAAGCATCTACGGTATTTGTGTACGTTACCGGTACGTATTTAATTAAAAGTTTAAAAAATGTTTCTGTGTAAATATCTCATGTACCAACGTGGACACCTGCAGCTTACAGACAAGCGCGGCCTGTATATGTACAAATTCTTTTTGAAGTCAGTGGGTGCGGCTTATATTCAGGTGCGCTCATAGTCCGGAAATTACGGTAGTTCAACTCAGGACAAAGCTTGACTCCGCACCACCATCTGCTCTGCTACATGTGCTGCAGACACGGTAAATGGTGAAGTCGGACTCCCTCCGCTGGACGAATTATGTGACGAAACTGTTCCTGAATTATCTCCAGAATCTTTTTCTGTTTTATGTTCTGTAAAAGAAAGTTTTCATCTCATAGTACATGTACGGCGACACTGATGTTTCTGTAACAGGCCGATACCAGCGGATATATCGACCAACCAATACGTCATTCAGGCTCTACTTTCTACATCAAGGTGCAAAATATAATGTATAATATAGTAATAGTCCATTCTGTGGTAGAGCAGGTACTTTTGGAAAAGAATATGGATCCATCATTTGTGTTTTTTCACCTTAATGGTTAAATTACGTCTGAAGATCAGAGTTGTATGTAATTGGAGCTGAAACAGTTCATTAAATTAGTTATTAAACAGAAAAACAAAATTATTTTTGTATTTATCTTAAATTTGCTGCTTTTGCTGGACAGTAAAATGAATATCTTTGGGTTTTGGACTGAAAAAAAAGAAGCAGTTTGCAAACGCTACATAGCTTTCCCACATTTTTTACAGTTTTTCAGACCAAATGTTGTATCTGGCGGGTTCGTTGATGATCCTCGATTACAGGACTAATTGTAAAACTGAAACTCTTCTCCAAAATTCCCAGAAATGCCACCAAGGATACCCTGACTCAGACAAACCTCAGAATCCATTTGTCAAATGCATTTGCAAACAAAAGGAGGCGTGATTTTCAGTCAGTGTTTACGGACGTCATCTTTACCAGACAGTAAACAAGAGATAACAAACCACAGAACTGAATCAGAGCAACACTGAATGACTCCAGATTTATTGCAGGGCGGCTGTTTGGATGCTATTTCCATCGAAGGCCAGTCGACAGAGATCCAAACAGCTGCACCTGTGGATTCTGAAATATCTGAACATGTAAATGATCTGCCGCCAGACGCTAAAGGTAACGAGAAAACGATCCCACAGGTCGCATGAGGACACTGCAGCTGGTAAATTAGTCCCACCGGGAGACGAGGAAGCAGGTGATGAAATGGCAGGAACGAGGATGAAGACACACGATGAGGATTCTGGAGGCTACTGCAGGATGGCCAGTGTCCTTCAGGGTCCTGGAGGAGCACTCTGGGCTCCATATTTAGGCGGCCTCAGAGAAAGCCTGTTCAATACTGCATGTATAATTGATGCGGAGTAATGCTAAACCGGGGTGTAGGCCCCGCCACAGTGGGAGGAGGAGGAGGAGGTATCGGTGGAACTGAAGATTGGGGAGATTGAGAGGAGTGATAAATTATGAAAGGACATTACTGGTGTTTTTGTTGAATTTATTACTTATGATGCCGAGCCATATGAGAAGCACTAATGTGCCGACTGGAGCCTTCCGGCTGTAATTGTCTTGGCACTCTGACGGCAGGGCACTCTGACTGGCTGGCCTTCAGCCCAAAACTCTAATCAAAGGGAGCTGCATCATTCAAAGAGCAGTATCTGATGTCTCTTTTACAGTCCCAAATGTACACAGTCCATCCAGCCTTTACGGTATAACCCTTAGCAGGCAAAATAAAACAACCCATTAACCTTTTTTTTCTCCACTCTGGTGACGGCATCGCGCAGATTTGCTGATAGTCCCAGAGTTATATCGTGTTTACACATATCCAAAAAGCATTTAAGCTAAATGCCACTGTGATTATAGGAGATTTTAAGGCTGTGCCTCTGACAGGAAACGAAGGGGAAAGACCCAGCAGAGACGACACTGTGATTGATTTAATTTAGTTGTTGTTTCAGGGACTCTGTACATTAATCAACATAAATCAGGAGGTGCACTGGCCAGATGCTAATTAGCTGTTAAAACATTATAACTATAGGAAGTCCCGTAATTTCTTCTCTATTTATGTGGAGCACCTTGTGACGTCTGAGGCAACACGCAGAACATTACAACTGGTCAAATGAGTCACATCCATCATGTGAAACTACCCATACGACAACGTCAGAATAACGTAAATATCACTGGAACAAAAGAGCACAAGTTCCAGCAGAATGTTTGAGTACAGATGAGATTTTTTGGGGGTTATTATGATGCATGAACATGTAAGAAACACGTTTACTGCTGTCCATCAGTTTACAGTGAGGATGCATTATATTATTATTAAACAACATCCAGACTGTTAAACCACCACTCATGTTAGAAGTGTAACAAATGAAGCCAATACTCGTCTTTATTTAGTGCTGGAATATTTCTCTTTTTTTTCTCTCTTTTGGAAATGACTGATCAACAGTATTAGATATACAAACCGGCAGCTGCGTTTGCTGCAGCAGAGTTTATCCAAACAAGATTTTAGTCTTGCGCCGGGGAGAGCCAGTGGAGGTTAATCCAGGGGGGATTTTAAACAGTTTATTTTACTTAACCCTTAAAGGAGCAGTTTCTCTTTCGTTTTATCGCCAAATTTGGAAGCAATGTGATGCAAGGCTTTTTCAAACTGTTTCTTTAAATATGTGAGAGTGTAATCGATAAATGTTTGTGCTTTTACCTTTTGGCATTTATAAACAATCGATAATTTATAAGAAGACAACTACGGCTCATCCTGCGGAGGCTGGCGTCTAACGAGGTAATAAATATGTTTGGAGACTTGGCACTTGTCTGTATTAAAGTGTGCTATATGCTGCTGTTCATGAGGTGTTGACGTGGTGCTTGGAGGTGGTCAAAGGGCTGCAGACGTGACGCAGCTGCAGGAACCTGTCAGCCAGCAGAAGGGGCCTCAGGCGGGCCCTTACCTTCAAACGAGGACATGGGCTCCAGGATGCCAAACTGCTTGAGAACCGCCATGAAAAGGATGATGACGACGCCGATGGCAAACAGCTCCATGCCCTGGATCCCCATGACTGCAGGTCAGCAGGAGGAGGAGGCCGCTCAGGGCCACAAAACCTGCACGCGAAAGGCCTGGGAGACGAAAAAGGGAAGGCCGCTCTCGCCAAACAACAAGTGTTTTCAACAGAGGTGAGCCGAGATAGAATCAGTCTGGCTGTTGGGGGACTGCATGAGTTTGTTTCCAGGCCCAGGACACAGCATGAGAACCAGGCCAGCGAGCTGGACGAAGGCTGCTCTAATGTCAACACCGATTCCCAAGTGGAAAATATGTAGAAGCCGACATATATGGAAAACCTCCCTCGCTGGACCCATGAGGGAAAATGGGGGCCGTGTCACGAGCCGTTCATCACCGGTGCATTAAAGGGGACGGTCAGAGTCGCTTCCCAGACTTTCCTCAGCTCACACTGGCAAAGACACAAGTTTCTCCACAGCCTCGTAATCTAAACGATCAGTCCTCACGTCATAGTTTAATAACTAATAAATCACATCTTGGTTTTAGATGAAATCATCACTCGGGGAAAGCAAACAATGTGGTGAAGCCTCGCTGTCCATTCTCAGGATTCTGCTCCCGTGAGCCTGGAGAAAGTTTCAGCGACTGACTCGTTGAACACAACATGCGAGAGCAGAGCCCGAAATTGCACGAGTCTTCTCATCTTCCAAGCCATAAAAAACGGCAAAACAACATTAGCAATCAGAAATAAATTACCCCATTATATCCGCTAACCACATGAGCAATTTCTAAAACCTCAGCTGTGGAGCAACAACATGCTGTAAATACTTTATCTGGGAGCTGAGTGCAATCTGACCTTCTGGAGTCAGCGGCATCCAAACAAAACAGACCCCTGAGTCCAGATGGAACGAGCAGAGTTTTGTGAAAAAGGCTCCTCTGTGGGAATAATCAGACTGATCAGGCTTACTTATGAGAACTGTGATGTTTTAGATCATCCACTTTTCACTCACAGCAGACACCTTTCAGACTGAACTCAGCTGCTGATAGTTCGGTTTGGGCTTCGTGTCTCCGTCCTGTTTGTCACCGTTTGTCCAAATCCAGGTCCAGATATGGAAGAGTTTGGTCCTGGAGAGAAGGCACTTAGAGCAGCAGCAGCGTCCAGGGAGGGAAATCCTGAGAAACTGAGAGGAGCTGAGGGGAGTGAAACCTCCTCCTCCCCCCCGGTGTCGACCTCCTCCTCCGCAAATACTTCTCCACCACTCCCCTCTCTCTCTCTCTGTCTCTGCAGCTTCCTGAATTTATCTGTTGCTGCTTCCAGCTGCAACTTTTCCTGCTTTTACTCAGAATTCAAGTGTCCACCTTCCGCCCATCCTGCTCCTCTCCTGGTCTCTCTCTATCCTCCACTGCACTCCTCCTTTCCCTACATCTGTCTATCGGATTTGTGCCCCAGAGCTCGGACCTCCTCCTCCTCCTCCCTCCATCTCCTCTGTCATTCTGTAACTTTGGCCAACCACAGACTTTCTCTCCACCTCTTTATTCTTCAAACCGTCTCATCTGTCTTCACCTCAGCCACCTCTTCCTCTTCCGCATCTACAGAAATATTTGATATTTGCAAAAATGGGTGAAGATGCTAATTTAAGAGCCTTCGTTTATAGAAAACTGGGATGGAACAGATGCTGAATAAACAGCTT
>NW_007577968.1:236218-238951 GCF_000690725.1 Stegastes partitus
GCAGAAGGAACAGACTGCAAAGGATTCTGGTTGTTGTTGAATTTTCCTCTTTCAAGCAACTGGGACTAAAATTCTCTCATTTTATCTGGCCATAGTACAGAAATTTTTAAAAATTATTGGATCTTTCCACCACAGAGACGTGAGTTGGGAGATAAAAATTACAAAGAAAACAAAGGTGCAACATTACATGGATGCAAATATTGTATGATAATCCAACAAAGTCCTTAAACAGCATCTCTGTGTGTGAATGAATAAAGAATGATGAGTCTGAGGTACGAGGAACAGCGTTATTCTGAGGTTTGTTGATACTCAAGACAAGAGGTTAAAAGATTAAAATGAGTGTTGACTCTGTTAACGAGGAACTGATACTTCATTATCAAGTCATTGATTTATAAACCATCACAATTCTGAAACTGTGGTTCTTGTTTTTTAGTGGTACTGTAGATGTTTGTAGGTTCAGGAGACACTTGACAACGGCAACAACAACAACAACAACAACAACAACAACACCGCCTTGTAGCTGTATGTCTCCAGCAATCAGTCAAGTTGTAGTTTACATCCATGTCTGTCCAGATTCACACAATATATGAAGAGTTAATTTGCAGAAACAGATAACTCCATCTTCACAAACCTTCAGAAAACCCACTTTTCCATCGTCTGCCTGAGACAATATCAATCAAACTTAAGTTATCTCTTTTTTTGTCATTTCTACTGAGTCAAACAACAAAAAAACAAGTTTTCTGAAAATCTACAAAAATGGAGTTATCTGTTTCTGCAAATGAACTCTTCACATATAACCTTGGAAGACTTTGAAGTGTGCAAGTTTGTTAAAAGGAACAAAAAGTCAAATTCCTTCCACGTGCTCACATTCTCGGTTAATAAAGGAGCTTCTGATGGCGGGAGACTTTATCCTTTTGTCACCATCAGTGCATTAATTCCCGAACCGTGTCCTGCAAGGTCACAGCGACGTCTGACTCCTCATCCTAATCAGCTCATTGTTGAGTCCGAGTCAGCGTCAGATGTAGTGAAACTCCCTGCAGGAGAATTTATATTTCTTTTTAACAGGAATGCATCAGAGGTATAAGACACCATACAGGTCACGTATAAAGATCTTAAGTGTTGGATGATCAAGGACGACTGAAAGCCTGAGAGCAGGATTTACAGCCAGACGTTCCTGCTGTTCTTCAATGAGCTGCTGTCCAGGCTGTCTGAGGCTAATGTGTTCGTAGCATTCAAAGGAAACATGAAGTCATTACTGGGCCAACTGTGGACTCAATTCTATAGAAAACAAAGGACATTGCAACACATTCGACCGTTTTTTGTGAATCCAGTTTCCTTGTAAATGCAGTGATTCAACACTTTTGCATCAAACCTTCTTTATACTGTCACGTTTTATTAATTTGTAATCAGCTTCATTGACTTTGTTGTCCGATCGTTTTCATAGTTACACAATTTTCNTCTTTAAAAACATCAGATTGACGCTCCATGAAGAGATGTTAGCAGTCACTTGAAGTCCAGGTTCTGGCATAGAAACACTGGGCTTGTGTCTTTGATCCCACCAGTCAGTTTCCATTAACTTTGTGCGCTTTCTCAACGCCGATATGAACAGAAATTCCCTTAGAGCACCTCACATTTTCAGATCAGCCCCCTACAGTGTTACACTATAGAGAGAAACCTGACAAATCCAACGATTTTCCTTCGAGGAAGCACTTTAGCGACAGGTGGAGTGTGGCTACAAACACACTAACAGATCAAATAGCAGGGACACCCCATCTCCTCCTCAGCCGCTCGGCTAAACACATGCACAACTATATTCTCTTAATGATTCCTGGAACGTGTTCCAGGGATAAGGAGGGAAAATACTTTTATAAATGTGGTTGGGTAAGTGTGTGTTTGGCTGATCAAGAATGGCTAACTGATGACTCTGCACTCGCTAATGCATCAACATAGGATGTGTGTGTGTGTGTGCGTGTGTGTGTGTGTTAATGCATTGACTCGGTTGGAGAAGGGAGACACAGTCGGGAGGCCCGGGGTGAGAGAGATCAATACGTTTGTGGTGAGATGGTGAAGCTCCCACCGCCCTCTTTTTAGACTTTACTACTAAACTGGAGGTCAATCATTAATATTAAATTCACAAATCTACTCTATTACTTGTGGTTAGTCAGTGTGTGGTGTAGTTTACAGTGAATAGGTCACCCAGAAGGTCACATTTACATTTCTGGAACAGTAAACACACCACACCATCCCACCACACCATCCGGGCATCGCGTCCATACGGATATTTTAATGGGGAATAACTGTGTTTTTTTTGTGCCTATTTTGCACATTTAAGTTTGTTCTGCTGCATATTGATGCTGCGTGGACTTTTGTTTGTGTGTGTGTTCCTCGGGCCAGGCCATTAGGACACTAACAGGTTTTTAAAAGGTAGGCTCGGTGCTGCCTGCTGACACAACAGTCAGTAAATAGGGAGAGAGGACCCGGACTGTTTCCTCTCGTTTAGACACATCAGCAAAGACCTTCACGGGGAGGAAGCCTCGCTGGAATAACGCACTTAAGCCTCTTGAGTGCAGAAGCATTTGTCAGATCATGAGAAATAACTACTTACTTTGAAAACTCAATCTAATATATGTACATAAAACAGATTTAATCAGCACCCAGTGAGGAGAATTAATCTGCTGATCTAAAACTGATGTCTGCTATCATCTGAGAGTTCTTCATGTACTGTTGGGTTTT
>NW_007577968.1:239890-241455 GCF_000690725.1 Stegastes partitus
AGATAAATCAGTATCGTAGTGTATGTTGTCTGACATTTGCCAATATAAAAACTTTAACACAATCCTTTATTGGTCTTTTTTTAACTGAATATAATCCAGAAAAAGACACTTAGATAATTTAGAAGCAATGTCACTGCAGCTGCATTATTTAAATTCCCCTCATCCCTGTGTGCAGCACATGCAACAGATGATGGTGCGGAGTCAAGAGGTGTCCCCACTATGGGCTGATAACTAGTTTTTGAAATACGTTGCTGTAAAGTTAATAAACAACGACTCTACAACTTTTCATGTTTAATATAACTCAACATGCTGTATTTATAAATGTAAAGAATATTAGCTGATACATCAAAACTTTTACTCCCTAAAAATAACAAACTTATGCCGACTTAAATTTCAATTAGAGAAAGAGTGAAGAGAAGTGTGATGACGCAGACGGGGAAAATGAAGACACGTAAACCACGCCGAGACATCTGACGTCCTACCTGAGCGATGGTACCTGGCTGCACTGTGGCCGCAGTGCGAGAGGCAGCTGGGCCGAGAGAGGCGCCTCCTGGCCTCCACGGAAAGAGCCGCCATCACAGCTCCCATAACGCAGCTGAACCACCACAACAACAACAAGGAGAGACACTTCGGACGCTGCTGGAGGTGCAAAGAGGTCGAACAAGATCCAAACTTTAGAGGACTAAACTCGAGATCAATGCTAACGAAATGCTTTAAGTGGCTGAGCTGCTAAACTTCACGATGAAGCTCGGCCTGGAAGGAGGCGAACGAGCAAAGTCTGAACCTGAAGGCGACTGGCCGGGCTATGTGGAAGAGGCGACAGGTGAGACAGTTTGTTTGTGTGTGTGTTTGTGTGTACGAGTGCTTTTTGTGCGAGGCCACATTGGAAAATCTGTTTGAGTTTGTGACACCGCGTCACAGCGAGAGAGGGAGATAAAAAAGAGGAAGGGATCAAACAGCACTGCAGAGCTCCTGACCTTTCACATCACACGCCTCGCACACCTCCACAGTTCTCTCTTTTTTTTTTCAGTCCGTCTCGCTGCCTTCCCCTCTTCTGATCGCGTGCCACACAGAAACACAATCGGACACACAGTCGCTCTCGAACACACTCTTATACAAATTCAGTGCCCTCCTGAAAACGTGAGCAACTCCCAATTATCTCACTGCAGACTAGACACATAAACCAAATACATATGTGTAATGATTCTATATTGTGAGTTTTTTAGGAACTTTCCTCGTAAATAAATGCTGCTCGTATTAAAAGCTGATGTTAAATGTTCAGTCTTCTGCTCTGCCTTTGTTAGGGTTCCTCCTCTGATTGATAAACTTTCAATCAAGAGAACTGCTTGAAACGAGCAGCAGGATATAAATCATGGCACCTTTAATGGGGACCTTACTTACTTATTTCCTGTCACTTGTCTCCAAGCTTCCGACTATAGACAGTTGTTCTTCGAAGCTCTGCCTCTACAGAAGGAGGGTGAAGCTTATTAGCAGCAGGAGCAGAAGGAACAGACTGCAAAGGATTCTGGTTGTTGTTGAATTTTCCTCTTTCAAGCAACTGGGAC
>NW_007577968.1:243788-288264 GCF_000690725.1 Stegastes partitus
CGTGTTCACGCAAATCCCTGCACGTGGAGTCGTCGTGACTGGAGATTCTCGCAGTATTTGTTTTGTCACTGGTGAAAAAACAACGGGACACACAGCTGGAGACGCAACACAAAGCTGGCTGGTGCTGGAAAATGCCACGCAACATAAAGCATGTAAACAAGAAGCACAAACCTACCGTACTGTGAAAGCATAATGACGGCAGGAGGGCTTTACAGTTTGCATTAAGCTGAAAGGGCAACGATAACGGTAAGAGCTGCTTCAGACGCTTAACAGACAGAGTCCATGTGAAGAAGCCATAATAACAGGTAATATTCTTATTTCCCAGCACTAATGTAATATTCTTTCACTCCACTAGAGGACGTCGGCACCTTACAACCCGCTCGCCGTCCATTCACTAACACAATCAGAGGAGAGCGTCGAGAAGGGGAAGAAGAAACATGAGAGATTGGATCAGATTTTTCCGACTATTCCGAGCTCACGTACGAGCTTACTCAGCTGCAAGCGGGTCAGTGGATGCTCTGCGGTTTGTCGCGTCATCGGTTTCCGTGTTCGGAAGGGAAGCGATTGATCAGGAACAACCAATACACGGAGACGAAACAAGCCACACGGACATTTAATATGAAAGATCGCAGAGCACTGAGGCCTACCTGTGTTAAGCCATGCGATCATGCACAGAAGGGAAAATCTTAAACACATTTATACTCAGACTGGAGAACATCTGATTACATCATCCAAGTGTTTTCCATCCTTGCATCCAACCTGCCCCAGAGACTGAAAATGAAAACTTTCCTTCATGTTGCACCGAGCATCGACATGAACCTCCACTCTCAGCGAACAACACCCCAGACATTTCAAGTTGCTTCGCCAACTTCGCTGCCAAAAAAGAAAACCTAACAATGGTTATCAGGGGATAGATGGCAGCTCTTTCAGGCTTCTCCCACTCGTGCTATCTCTGCCTCGCTTCGTCAGCCGCTTGATATCTTCCAATTAAAGCCAAACCCGCTCTCACTTTCATACGAGGTAATCTTCCTTTCATAAAGCCAGGCAGGTTCAAAGCCGGCCTCAGCTGTGTAATTAAGACAGTGAGTTCTTAATCAAAGCTTAGTTTTTCGCCTCTTCCTCTGGCCTTTTTCTTTATCAAACACCCAAATCTCTCCCTTTTTTATCCCCTTTTCCCTCGTACCTAATGGATCAGTGGAGACCAAGACCCGAGCAGGACTCGGTTATGTAGATTCAGGCAGGAGGCAGTTTTTCGTCTGCAGAGAACACTCATCATCCTTCCTGTCTCCTGTTGCCTTATTAAAAGAAGGCGTCTTAACAATATAATCTGTCTGCACAAACTTTAGGGAGAATCCAGGAACAGATTTCAGAGATGATCAGCATTTAGAAAAGGACGGTGTGGAGGAAAAGTGAAGGGATAACAAGCGATGATTCAGCTGGCGGAGGTTTGACGAAGTGACGTGTTTGTTGGACAAAAGGACGCAGAAGGAGGACAGAGGATAGAGTTACGCCTGATCGATGCAGACTGACTCAAGAAGGACAGACAGGTAAAAAGACGAACAAGACAGTAAGAAAAATAAATCACAATCTGGAAAAGGTGCCACTGACTCGGCAAAACAGCGACTTCACAGACGCTCAGACGCCTCCGTTGCTTCAAGAATAAAAACCAAGGAAACGAGTCACGACACGCTGCCTCCTTACGCTGGAAAGTCTTCACAATAGCGGCGACATGATTAAAAAACAAAAAGGCCAACGAGCATCGGTCTCCCAAAAGGTCGGAACAGAGAAGTAAATTAAAATGCCATCCTAGAAGCTTTTCATTTAAATAAATGTCGGTTAAGCCGCTATCTATCACCAAAGAGCAACTCTGTCTTCCAGAAGTTATGCACTTATGCAGCGAAACTCAATTAAAAAAGACGAGGCTGCAGCAGGAGAAGTGGCCAGTTTGAAAATCCACAAGAGGACGGAGGAGAGGACGGTGGCACAAGTCAGTAACAGGACTTTCATTAATTAGATCAGGTTCATGGACCATGTGGAGCCTGTGTTTCATTGTCACTCATTGCTTATCAAATATGTAGTTCAATTAAGAATAATGTTGTGGTTTGGGTCGAAATATGACAGTTTCATGTTTTCTGGGTCATGAGTCCAAATCCATCTGATGTTAGATTAGTTGGCTGAGAAGAAGTGACAGAATAAAAGACAAAGATATGTTCATTTGAAACATATCATTGGTGCATCTCAAACAAACACAATCCAACAGACGGTACGTTTCCCTCAAAATGTAAATGAGAACGTAGTAAGAAGAAGAAGTAAACGTTGCTGTGGCTGAACAAACGAGCTCTATTTTACAACTGCTTGAGTCTCTGGGATCAAAACACACACCTGATCAGCACAGGTTCCACCACTGAGAACCAAACAAAATCCACCCTATAGTCCTTCTTGGGTCATTGATCAAACCCCTAAAAAAGTTACACATTTGGAGGGTTTTTTTTAACCATGAAAACCATCCCTTCAGTCCTTTAAACACTCTATAAGTAACTCTAACTCTGTTGCGTCCTCTGGAACGTGCAGATCAATGAAGTTGCCACCTTCACTGCAGCTCAAGCACACCAGCTCCCCTCAGTTCAAACACTGTAAAACTACTCTGAGCTGCAAAATGATGTAAAGATACTAAACTAGATTTTTAAAAAAACTTAAAAGTACACCTAAGTACACAACAATCAGCTAAATACACTTAAAGGTATCAAAAGTAAAAGTATCTGGCTTCTGTTAGAGAGTTAGAATGTCATATACTTTTCTTTTAAATTCTATTTTGCATTTTTAAATGTTAACACAACAATATGATGTAAACAGCATTTTACTCCTGATCCACATGCAGGCGGCTTTAACCACTTTACAAACGGTTTAGCTCAGAAGGTTTTAATCTAAAAGTGCACAAGATAAATATGAGGGGATCATTAACAAGAGAGGAAAGAAGAAAAGCAAGTTGTACTGCATGAGCTTATGGGAAAATATTGGATAATTTGACATCCTAGGACCCGGAAGCATCCCAGATGAAAACATCTCTTGAACATCTCTTAAACAGACCCTGTGTGATATTTTATGACCTCATCATTTGTTTATAAGAATCTTAATGACTGAAATAACCAGTTACGATAGCTGTCACATCAATGTAATTGGGTAAACAGGACCATACTTTACTCTGAGATGCAGAGAAGAAGAATTTAACAAGATAAAAATATTCAAGAAAGGAATTTGAAACTGTTTGAGTGAATGTTCTCCCACCGATTAGAGCCTTCAGTCTCCACCTCTGCTGTTTGGTCGATGCTCTCGTCTGGTCAAATTCTCTGAACTCGTCAATCCTAATAGAGACATCTGACTTATTGAACGTTTTCTGTATGTTTGCTGGGAGTCGACTCAAAACGATTAGTGAGAATAAGAAGTTTGTACATCAGAGCTCATGTCATGTTGTCTAAAATCAGCAACCTTGTCCAGTTACTGGGTTCATATGAACACGGTCTCATTTACAATAACCAGGTTTGAATGATATAATCTGCTGCAAATAGGAGCTTTTTATACTTATTTATAATTCATTTAGGCTAATAAGCTGAGCAGGTGGAGTGCACTGTGGCCCAGTTTAGTTAATCCACAAACAAAATGTGCTTTTTCTTTTTACCTCAGCTGAAGACGAAGCGTGATTTCAGTCAAACTAAGACTTTCTATCTACAGCTGGTTCATATTCAGTGAATGAACGCTGTCTTACTACAGTTTTCTTACAACCTTATACAACCTATACTTCCATTTTTTGCACACAGAACGAATACAGTTTCCACGCAGGACAGCTGTTTAACCTGCAGTTTTATGAACAAGCGGAGGCAGAGAAAAGAGAAAATACCTTGAACAAGCGTCCCAGTGATGAAACCAAACAAACAGCGCAGCAGCTTGGTGATTTCCTTCTCACACTGAGCCGTGCATGCATTCATCCTTTAAACTTTGACCACTTGGACGCCCAGCAACAACGATTGTAAAAATAAAAAATTAAAAATCAACCAAAATACTCCAACAAATGGGAAGAAATTAGAGAAAAACTCCACAAAAAACGCAAAAGAAAAAGCAGAAAGATGCTCAAATTTGACTGCACAAACAGAAAATGTGCAGAAAAAGTAAAAACGCTCCTGTTAAACTTTTAAAATCGAGGTTGCTTCGCTGGTCCGAGGTCGCCTTTTCCTCTCAAACGCCTTTTCAAACTGGTGTCCCAGTTTGCCTACAGGTGATGCTCACTCTCTCCTCCTCCTCCTCCTCCTTCTCGTCTTCTTCTTCTCCTCTCTCCTCTACCCTTGCTGTCTCAGAGGAGGAGGTGAAGTGAATCGCATGATGCCGGGTCCGTCCTGAAGCCTCCGGTCACTGTCGTTTCATATGACCGACCCTGACAAACCACAACACACAACACCGACACCCGTCAACGCTCCTCCTGTTTCAGCCGTCATCGGGCGCTGCATCGTCACCGTCCTCTGAAGTTCACCTCACTTTCTCTGACGGCCAAAAGTCATGCAGAAGCAAGCCGGCGGAGTTCGGCGAAGAAACCAAATCTCACGGCTGTGTTCGCTCCCTCCCTCCTTCACCTCCTCTCTCCCATATCCAATCCGACTCATGTTACACTTTTCATATCAGTGTCGCTGATATTTCTCCTGTTCGTCTCTCAGTTTCCCCTCATTCGGCTCCATTATCTGATTCCTCTCACACGGTGGAGTTGAGAGATTAAACTCTGTGCTGGGAATCTTTTTTTTTTTCTTTTTTTTTTAACATATGAATAAAAAAATCCAGAGAGGGGCTGAGTGGCTGACTTTAACTACTTTGATAATTCATATTTTATGTGTGTTTTGCATCGTTTTGACACAACATATGAGTAAAAGAAGGTGAAATAAGAGTCTGTAGCTGTCATGTATGTAGTCCAGTGTTTAATATTAGTCACAATATCATCATATGTGCATTATTAACACGATATCAACATTTCATTTTGTAAATATCACGGTTATCGACACCCCTAGTTTGGACAAAACAAGCAGTTGTCAATGTGTCACTCATAAATGACATAATTTTAAAACTACTGAGGAAAGACATCACGCCAAAACACCAACAACTCTTAAACCAACTTGGGGCAGGTAGGAGGTGGCATGAATCAAGGAATGGCCACTTAATCAGGCCTTTCTGTCTTTCTGCTTCCCTTTCGGTGTGGGATCTGACAACTGTAACTCCAACTCTTAAGTGCACCAAAACAACCACAAATCCTAATAGTTACCAGACACACACAAGCTCAGCAATTTTACTCTATTCTTTTTTTTTGCAAAACTGCTCAATGTGCACCACATCAAGACCCTAATGAACCCCACTGTGGCAGGGGGAGCACTAACAACTCACATAACGAGGGGGAGGAGCAACAAACCCCCAACTGAAAGCGAAACTCAGGTGTTAATGGCTCCTTAAGGATATCAGTATCTGGAACTCCCAACTAGTCAGTCAGAGCTGATGAAGCCTCTTGGATGAAACGTCTTCAAGGAACTCAAGCAGTTGCTACGATTAAACTACGAGAACAACCACGACCTGGATGATGGAGCATCTTCACAGACGCCAGGATAATGGGTGAAAATCCCCTTTTCAAGTCCAGCCACGAATTCTCACTTGGACTGAGGTCTGGATCCGAGTCTGCAAATGCAAACAATTGGCCTTTAAATCATTTCTGTGTAGCTCAGTCTGCACGCTTCTGGTCATTGTCTTACTGGAAAACAAATACACTCCCAAGCTGTAGTTCTCTTGCTGACGGCATTAGGTTTTCCTTCTTTGCTGCATTCATTTTATCTTCTACCTTTATGAGCCTTCCAGCTTCTTCTGCCGAGAAACATCCCCATGATGCCGCCACCGCCATGCTTCACGGTGGGGATGGTGTGTTTGTGATGATGTGCAGTGTTAGAGGTCCACCAAACAGTCTCCAGTCGGATGGCCTAAAAGCTCAATTTAGTTCCTTTTTCCATTTGACTTCACAGTCTCCCATACATAGCTCATGTATTGGTCATGAGTCATGTTGAAAAGCAGTAAAAGGGGAAAACTTATGAGTGAATTCTATGCAGTTGATTGTGACATTTAAGAGGAGGGGACGTCTACTCAATGAGAACATCAAGCAGGCAGGAGAAGATCGTTGTGTTTTCAGCATTGATCCCAACAAAGCAGTTCATTCTGAAACACTGGCACTATTTTCTACCACAAAAACAACCCTGAACAAGGCTCTACGGGGGCAGCTCCAGCCGTCACAACATGCAGAGAGGTCCGGGCCGCCCTAAAACGGCTCGCCAGTGATAAACGGCTTATAATACGCCGTTACATAATGAACGCCGTTACATAAGAGCTCGTTTAAAATCCATTCAAATTAAGACGTGAGGGAGAATGGCGTCAAAGAACACATCTGGGTGGCGGGGCAAGGGCGCAGGTTTGGAAACACAATAAGGAATCATCAGGGAGATTATGGGTTCACGGCACCAGGAGAGGGTTTTACGCTGCTCAGATTAGGATGCTCATTAAGCTGTCGGACTAAATGACACTCTGAAGCCCAAATACTGTGACTATAACTCTGCTGAATATTCATCTGGTGGAGGAGCAGCTTTATTTCTCTTCTTACACATGTGGAGCATCCTGAATCCTCTCTCTTAATCCGTCACTGTTTCCAATAAAGACATAAAACCTCACCAAGAAATATGAATTTATAGGTGCTTCAATGAATATCAGTTACTTGGAAAAAGAACTGAGCGGCTCTAAAAATAATCACAAGCCGCACAGCAGGTCAGAATATGTTTAACCTGCAGCCACAACTTCCTGATTCTCTCACTGCGTCTGTTCTCGACAAACCTTCAGCTGCACGACTCCACATCCTGCAGTCTATCAAAGTGGGCAGTTAGCGGCTTCAAACCGGCTCGCTGTCTCGACCTCTCCACACCTAAAGTGAACCACCTCCACCTCCTCCACCTCCATCCCTCCTCCCTCCATGTCTGCGCTGCTATTTTTAGCTGCTGGCCATTATCGAGGTGAGGGCTTGCCCACTGCCAATGCTGCATCTCTCTCTTCCCTCGGCACCGCTGAGATGAAATAGATCCCATCACAGCCCTGCTTTTCTTTCTCTCCCTGTGACTCTTAGTCTTGTTTTTTTCTTTCTTTACTCACTCACTGTGCTCCTGTTTCACCCACACAAAGAGCTCTTTCACTGATTCTGCAGCCAGAGACACACAAAGAAAAGACCTGAAGGATAATGTGAATCTCCTGAAGTCTGATGTTGTGTTGGTGTGCATGAGGGGCAAATAAGTGGATGTAATTGAAGGGTGCATGGGTTTTGCTGGGACTCTCCAAAGTGCAAATATCTCTGCTGAAGCATCACAACTGATCCTGTATTTCCCACAAATCAAACAATATCTGATGTTCCCAACATCTCCACTAATTTCATTGCTT
Source organism: Stegastes partitus (assembly GCF_000690725.1). Classification (NCBI taxonomy): domain Eukaryota; kingdom Metazoa; phylum Chordata; class Actinopteri; family Pomacentridae; genus Stegastes; species Stegastes partitus. The sequence continues at coordinate 251,280 of NW_007577968.1, forward strand.
AAAAAAATCATCCAAGCAGCATGCAATGTTGTTTTAAGGGTTTAAATGTCACTCGAAAGCAAACAGTAGCGTGCTGCTGCCACTTGGGGCCACCAGAGGGCAACATAACCCGGTGAACCTGTGAGAAAACAAACCAGGTCGCTGCTGGAGCCAAGACAGGATTGCATGATAACAGCAGGTCTTATACGACTGATTAAAGCTCTCCTGTTTCCCTGACCTGCCAGAGTACCGTTACACGCTGCGTGAGGCTGAGCTGACCCGAGACGGGACACGATCACTCGCAGCGCCTCATTTGGTTTAATTAAAACTCCGACTCCGGCTAATTCTTGCTGCGAAACAAATGCGGCCTCTATTTAAACCCTCAAAAGCGGTTTTGGATCCACGACAAGGTTTCTAGTTCTCTCTTAAAAAACGGCATCAGACAGAAAAAAAAAGAGGATGTGGTGGAGGAAACCAGGAGAGCAAGGAAGGAGGTAGATAAGGGGAAATGAAGGCAAAGGGGGGGAAGAGGAGGTCACTGGGAAGGACACAGGGGAGCAGAGGAAGTGGTCGGAAAGAAAACAAGGAGGTGGTTAAATGAAGAAGGAGGGGATGGTATAATTAGGTAGTGGAAAAGATTTAAAAAAAAAAAGAAGAACAGGAGGGAGAGGATGAAGAGAAAAAGGCAGGAAAGGAGGGATAGAAGTAGGGAAGGAAACAAGGAGATAGTGAAGGAAACTGAAGCACAAGAAAAGAATTGGAAGAAAGAGAAAAAGACAAATGAAGAGGTGTAGATGGATAGAAAGGAGGAGACAAGTGGGCAAGCAAGTGGAAAAAAAGTAAGTGAGCCAGGAAGAAGTCTCCGAAAACGACGCCTCTAAACAACTCGACTCAATTCTTGTTTGAAAAAAAACAAGCATAGACACGTCATGTAAAGAAAAATGCTTCAACCAGGAAACCGGTTGTCATGTTGGTGAGTTTTAGGCACCAAAACTACTCATGCAAAGATCACGACTTGGGTTAAACTATAACCTTTTCACGACAACTTTCTCTATTTTCTGGGTGATAAGCCCATCAGCCCATCCAACAGGTGAGCAGTTGGCTGAAAAGAAGCGACACTAAGCAATAAAATAATTGGAAAAAATAAGCAGATTAGAAATGCATTTGCAATACGTCACAGAATGAGGTTTATTTGAATAGAAACTGGGGCAGGAGCTGAAGAGTTCAGTAAGAAGACGAGACGAATGAAGGAGAAGAGAAGGCAGGTAGAACTAGCCAAAGGAAACACGCACCGAGGGAACAGAAAGAAAATTAAGCCGGGCGAGAGGCGCAGGAGGAGACGGTGATTAAAAAGATGTGACAGTGGACAGGAAGGAGGTCACGGAGGGTGAAGGGGAAGGAGGAGTTCTGGCAGACTGAACATGTTTGTGTTGCTTCTTATTGTACCAAACAGTAATAAAACTTCAACATAAAGCTGCACATCCAGTCTGTTCACTGCACCCTCAAGACATCCACAAAAAATATCACAAGAAAAATACAAGAAGAAGTAAAACTCAGTGACCAACTACGACCTCAAGGGACGACACCAGAGCTTTGGACCTGCATGTGAACACATGTTCCTCAGCTTCTCCCATCAACTGTACGATCACAGCTGGACCACTTGGTGGAGCACTAAGACTCCAAGTTCATGAAGAAGCCAAGACTCGTTCAAAGCGACCCACATAAGACCAACAGGGAAGTCCTAATTAGTCTTTCAGCTCCGGTTTATGATTTTGATGTACACTGTAAATGTATTGTAGGAAACAGAAAGCTTCTACTGCCACAGAGGAGGAAAAACCAACATTATAACGTATAAATGTCTTTAGAACAAACATGGTTCATGTTTAACAAGCAGACCAGCAACTATGGTTTCATTCTTTTCACTGTGCTGCAAGAATAAAGTACGCAAACCGCAGTATGAGATGTTTATCTGATGCTTTACCCTCCAGACACCCAAAGTTTACTGCATGCTGAGTGTACACTGTAAAAAAATATATGTTTTTTATTTGTCAATTTAATGTTATTTTACTGATTTTCCCTGTGTTGTAGGAAATACAGATAATAAAACATAAAATCAGAGAAAAAAAATGTTCATTTACATATTTACTGTAAAAAAAACAGGCCACAAATAATGTCCTGCATTAAAAATCTATAATTTTACAAATAATAAATGGTTCTTTTACAGCATTTGACTGTAAAATTACATGATTTAAATCATCAAAAATTATTTTACAGATGCTCGCTGTAGTTTGAAAGAAAAATAATGTGTATAAAGAACTAAAAAATGGTGAACTGGTTTTAAAAATGACTATTTCACAGATGTTTTGTTATGTTAAAGATAATGTTAAGATAAATCACAGGGAAAAAAGTATCTATGTGTTAACTGTAAAAAAAAAACAAAAAACCAGGCCAAAACAGGCTCTTTTACATTGTGTGACTTATAAATCACGCTTGTAAAAATCCTTATTTTACAGATATTTGCTGTCGTTTTAAAGAATAAATATGCATATTAAGGATTGAAAAATGGTAAATCATTTTTTAACAGTGTTTTTACAGATTTTCTGTTTTGATAAATTAGAGATAATATCGAGTAAAATCATAGATAAAAAGGAAAACAAACTAAAAAACAAAAAAATGGTCAAAAACGGCACATTATGTCCACATAAAAGTTTTTTTTTTACAATTAGCAATTCATAATTTGACCAAAAAATGATGTTTTCTGTTATTGTCACCATTTTTACAGTTTGTGAAACTTACTGTATTCCACTGTGTTTTTTCTTGCTGCCATATTTTCATTCATGATTTTACCTACAGACTATTTTTCCTATAAAACGTGCAGTTGTTACTCACTTGTGTCCCACAGTCTGGTTTCCTTCCTTTACTTCCATTTATTTAACTCTATTCATACAAACCCGTGCTGTAACTCACAGCCTTATGAAGCGTTACCTTCGTTCCTCTAGTTTAATCTGCCGTGTGCATGTGTGCTTGTCCAGAAGGAAAAAAATGGTGAGAAGGGAGATAAAAGAGGCACAGAGGGGAGACGGGGAGAGTAATTCAGGTCTTTGTGAAGAATATTAATGGTGCGCTGAGGGTGTAGACACCTCTGATAAATGACTGTATGCAGCTAAATGATCTCTGGGTACTTGACCTGGAGGTCAGCCGGCCGACACGGCGAGCCCGCGGCGCCCGCAGGGAGCTCGGAGGGCCGGCAGAGGTCCATCCAGTCGATTCAGGGATCAATCTGAATACTGTTAGTGGCACTTGCTGTACATTCAACCAACACTTGACGCTCGCTCTGGATTCCTTTCTCTCACCTTTGTCCTGTGGCTGCGTGCTGGCGATGATCCATTTGACCAGGCAGCACTTCATCAGAGCTTTCCGAGAGAACCGCGGCTTCTGCCACTTCCCAGAATCCTTCACTCTGCCCGGCGCAGGCTCGACGCCGTTGGCATCTCCCAGCAGGCTGCCATCCACCACCTTGCCATCCGCCTGGAGGGAGAGAGAGAGAGAGTCAGTGCAGATCAGCATGTAGATTAAACAAAGCCAGCTGAGATCTTAAAATTAAGCAGATTATGTGCGTGCCTGGAAAATATGATTAGCCTCTGATCTGGAAGTGTGTCAGGAAGACTTTAAAGAGGTTCAGAAAGAGTTCAGCTCACAGTATCTGCAGTGTTTATCAGCAGCTGCAGCAGCAAAACGACGCCGAAAACACAAATGAAACCAGTAAAACCGACGGCCAGAGAACCACAATGAGGAGCTGAAAGGCAACGAAACACTGCAAATATCAAATATGTGATGTAAAGTCCAAAATTAAATTTAAATTAAATTCTCACCATCTGAGCTACTGTTAATACAGAAATACTGATTAGAGCTGTTGGGTTATTGGCTCAATACGATAAGATGGAATATTTAGCAAAGGTCTCTAAAAACGTCCCTCATGGAAACATTATGGACGCCTGTTGGCTGATATTACAGAATTATTTTCTCCTTTCCTGTCATATCGTGTAACACTACGAGGTAAAAAACGAAGATATTTTAACAGTTTTAAACAACTGTTTATAGTATGTTTTGTTGAATAACTAGTTAAATTCATGGACATGTTGTATTTAAACACAAATAAAAATGTTAAAAATGATTTTACAAAAAGCAATTAACTGTTTTAACTTCTCACTGTAAGATCAGACATTTTTAAATCAGCAAAAATACACTTTTAGAGGCATTTTAGAGGCAAAATATGTACATTGATTGATTTTTTTTGTTTGTTTGTACTGAATTAGGCTGTGTGGTATTTTCAGTGGTACGATGACTTTCTCAGTAATTAGGTCTGCAGCGACTGATTAATTTCACTTCTGACTAATCCAATTATTTTCACAGCTAATGAATAAACTGTTTCTGCTACAAAATGTCAGAAAATGTTGTCGATCACACAAATGTCTTGTTTTGTTCACAAGGAAAGAAACGAGAAAATATTCACATTTAAGAAGCCGGACTCAAAGGATTCAGACTTTCTCTGCTTAAATGATTAATAAAACCAATCGTGGGTTGATTTAATAGTTGACAACTAATCAATTAATCACTGCAGCTCTGTTAGATCAGCGGTTCTCAACTTTTTGAGCCACGACCCCCAAGATAACATAAGTTTGTGAGCCACTAGTTTGAATTTTTAATATGACATGAGTAATAACTTTGTGCATTAATGTGTTAAAAACGAATGTGTTAACTCCACAGATTCATCTCTTTACATTAACACGTTAATTTTCTTTAAAATGAATGAATGAATTGAATTTATTTCGAACAAATTAAATGGAAAAAAATATATAAAAACAAAAGAAAATAATCTAAGAAAGAGCAAAAATGAATAATAATATGGCATAGTCAAATCATAATATTAAGAAGTCTGATAAAGGAGTGGGAAGAAGTATATATTTTTTAATTTTGACAGCCTTAACACAGATTTATTTGATAAATGTAGGCTTTATTTTATTTTATTTTATTTTTTTACAATTATCTCGGGACCCTCATAGGGGTCCCGACCCCCAGTTTGAGAACCACTGTATTCGTACATTAGAATAACGCTAACTTTATCTCACTATTGACTCCTTTTTGCTGCTGGTGTTGTGATTTGCAGTGTTTTCTGCCTTCCTTCACTTGTAAATAGAAAAATCTCTCATCTATCACCAATGAGCTGACTGAGCAGGGAAGCGGTGGAACAACTTTTGGATCCCCGTGTTTGAGTTCAGTTGTTTCACTCATTGGAAATGTTTTAATCACAACAATCTGGCTTCAAATGCAGCAGCTCAGAACAACACCGAGTAGACGTGAGAGAAAGAATAACATCCAGACATCTTTAGACGGAGATGATGATCTGACACGAGCTGATTTCCACTTCAAGCTGCCTAAAGAGGCAAACTTTGACATCAGCTTTCTAAGAAGTCACATCTGCTCTCGGTTTGATTTCAGGTGAATGAACAAACCTGATTCTGTTCACTCTCACACCCGGCTTCCATTTATCTCCCTCCATGCAACACTAACCCGTCCCTGGACCTCATTCATATGCACCGTTTATCCTCTTTCATCAGCGGAGATAAACTTTTTTTTTTTGCTCGGATACATTTTTCAATTTCTTTCCTTCATATCTTGGCGTCCGCTCAGTTTCTTATCCAGCAAACACTGATTTGATCTGATGTGATGTGATTTAGCGAGAATGCCTTTTTCTTAAACTCTCAAGAAGCTCTATTAAGCCGATCCTGCCGGGCGCATGCAAAACACACACACACACACACACACACACACACACACACACACACACACACATATGTGGGGAGGAAGATGAAAGAGGTGAACGCCGAACAAACAGTAGCTCTGTTTACTCTGCTGGGAGGAGGAGAGGAAAGGAGGGGAAGACAGAGGGAGGAGAGGCAGAGAAAACGAAGGAGATGGGAGGAGGCAGCAACACACAACAACACACACAAACACACACTTACAGAGGGTTTCTAGCGGCTATCTGACCCCCACGGGAGTCTGACCATGCAAATCCCTTTTCTTCAAAGTAGCGAGAGAGGACGAGAAAGAGCAAATAAAAGAGGGAGAAAGAGCGAAAAGAAAAGAGATGTGAGGAGAACAAGCTCCGCCAGTGTTCCTGGAAGAACTGAAGTCAATTACCATAATGAATCGTGGCCTATCTGAGAAGAAGAGCAAAGGACGGCCAGAGGACGAACCCAACGGAGGATGGGAGGATGGAAGAGGTGAAGATACGAAAGCACTTTGCTGGGGAATACATTTTCAGGGCTATTTCTGTGCCTCTTCCACATGAGCAGATGGGTAAAAAAAAAAAAAAAGAGTAAAAGATGAAAGAAGAAAAGGCAGCGAAGAAGAAAGAGCAGAAAGGAGGGAAGGCAGAACATCAGGAGCGAACATCTGCACGGACACACAAACGACAGCACGCCCAAAAGGAGAGAAAGTTCCATTTATCCCCATATTTATTTAACCAGATACGAACGGCGGCACAGCGGAGGGGAGCGACACGAGCAAACCGAGCCCAGCGTGACTCGCTTCTTTAGCAGAAAGCAAATTAGAAGAAAGAATCGTCTCCAACGTGGCTTTTCAGTGGAAAGCCACAAATTGGAAAAAGAGAAGGCCGCGAGACAAACAGATGCAGACAGACGCAGCGTAAACAAAAGAAAATCCAGCGCTGCATTAGTTGTTTATTCACGGGCCGCTGGACACGCAGCTCGCACACGTCCTCGGCTAATATCTGCTGCTCCTTAACGCTTCAGCTGGCTTCGTCCTGCGGCTGCACTTCTGCCCTGAAACGTCTGCGCAGCGTCCTCTGAAACTCAAACACACACACATCCTATAAGGCCCAGCATATACGCTCAGAGCAAACACAGAGCAGCGACACGGTGCACATTACGACGCTCTGCCGTGAATTATTAAAACACGGTTGTTGGTTCAGTGAATGTTGGTTCACTTGAAGCGTAAACTCTGGCCTCATTACATGCTGCTGCTGCTCCGCTGGAGCCAACGCACGGATCAATCTGAAGCAAAACAGAGTTAAAGTAGAATGAGAAAGTTCATCTGCACAAAAACACAACACAGATAGTCTGAGTGAAGACATCGACTTTCACTGAAATTAGTGGACAACATCAAACCTGGCAACCCGGAGAAACCACACAGCTCTACCTGCTACAACCTGCATAAAAACCCAAATACCAGGAGTTCAACAGGCTCGCAGACCGAACCAAAATTCAATATTTACTGCAAGAAAACCCACTGACATCGCCATGGAAGCAGCATAATATGTCAGAGCCGGAGGGAAATCCAGCAGAGGAACACACACAAAGAAAAAAAAAACAAAAAACCTCCAGCTCTTCCTTTTCCTCTTTTCTTGCTTTTCCAATCAACTCCATCTCATTAGCTGCTTCTCTTTCTCATCTCCAGTCGGTAATAATTGGGTTTTTTGGTCACTTGGGAGCAGTCGCACAAGCTGTAATCACAACACTGACATGTTATCTACACGCAATTGTCAAGGGGGGCAAATGCATTAGAAGAATGTTTTAGCAAATGGTATTTACACATTTCGACAATCACATCAACTACCAGCATTAAATCGGAGTTGGGGTCCAACCTCTTGAGTTCAAGTTTTAAGCCAACTTCTGAGGGACACAGCAGGTTCTTTAGCTGATAGTAGCTAACGTTGTATGCTGGAAAGGTTGGCAAGACAGCTGCTGCTGTGGCTTAAAGTGGTGAAAGTGAATCCATCCATCCATCATCAGGGGACACCTGAACAGGTAACCAGTCTATCACAGGGCTACACTTAGAGACAGACAACCAAGCACACTCACATTCACACCTACGGACAATTTAGAATCACCAATTAACCTCAACGGGTTTCTGGATCTTGTGGGAGGAAGCTGGAGAACCCGGAGAGAACCCACGCTGCACGGGGAGAACATGGAGACTCCACGCAGGAAGATCCCGGGTGTCCTCACCGGGACGCGAACCGGCAACCTTCTAGCTGTGAGCCAATGGTGCTAACTACTGCTGAAGTGAATCACGCATCAATAAAGCCCAGCTGAAGAATCAAAACTTTGAGGGAAATGGTGCTAAAAAATCATTAACAGTGACACTATTGGGCGTCCCTATAGCTCACCTCGTTGAGCAGGCGACCCATGAACAGGGTCTACAGCTCCCCGACTTTGCAGTCGTGGGTTCGACTCCCGCTCACGACCCTTCGCTGCAGGTCTCTCCCCATTCTTCTCCCTCCTTTCTTGTCTATCTTTACTGCTCTAAATAAAGGCAAAAGCCCCCCCAAAATATATATATATTTAAAAAAGTGACACTATTACCTGATTAGTGCAGCTTTAATAATATGTTTGCACCACGTGAACCATTTCTTTCTTGCTTTTTACATCCTGCAATCCACTCATATGGCAATAAAGTAAATTAGTAAAAGAGCACATGATTAGATTATTAGAGAAGCTCATGAATATGTGAAAGCAGTGATGGAGAGAGAAGTGGAAGTGATGGAGAGAGAAGTAGAAGTGATGGAGAGAGGACCGAGGCAGCGAGAGAGAGCGACGTGTAGTCCTGTTATGTTATATTAGTGGATGGGAGTTTGCATTAATAAGTTATGAGTGATTAACGAGGCCACAGCAGAGATCCAGCGCGTCTCGCATGTTCTGCTTTAATGTCCCGACTCACATGTTTTCTCTGGGAGTGACTCAAACGGAGCCTGCAGAGGTTCATCTGTTCTGCCCGAGCGCTCCTTCAAGGTCACGACGTATTTAAACACGCCACTCGAGGGAAACATCCTCGAGCCACAAAACACGCTTTCTAACAAAAAAACAAAATAATGTATTCCTCAGACAGCTCAGCCTTTTTCTCTGTATGACATCAGAGCACATCTGTCAAGTTCAGTCACAGTTACAAAGTCCTTGTTTGTGTCATTGAGCAGAGGAAAACAAAAGTTTGGAGGCCTGAACCTCCAAAACATAGAGGCATAGCATTAAAAACAGACTCCTATCAATCTTTACAAAGTCATTTTTATTGATCAGCTCTGTTTGTGTGCATCAGATTCAGCTAATTTAGGCAGCATGTTTTTATGATTTCTTGTGTTTATATAACATTTAACATTACAAATAAGAAAAGGTTGTATTTTACTTTGGTGTCTGCAATAAAACTCAGGTATTAGCACTGGTTTGATTGAAAAATATAATTCAATCGCAGTTCTAGTGGTCTGTAAAGAATTATTTTTGGATAGCATGCCACTGATTCTCAATCAAGCATCCATCCATCATCTATACACGGCTTCATCCTCACTAAGGTCATGGGGGGCTGGAGTCTATCCCAGCTGACTCAGGGTGAAGGCAGGTTCACCTGGACAGGTAACCAGTCTATCACAGGGCTACACTTAGAGACAGACAACCAAGCACACTCACATTCACACCTACGGACAATTTACAATCACCAATTAACCTCAACATGATTTTGGACTGTGGGAGGAAGCTGGAGAACCCGGAGAGAACCCACGCTGGGAGAACATGGAGACTCCACGCAGGAAGATCCCGAGTGTCCTCACCGGCGACCTTCTAGCTGGAGGCAACGATGCCAACCACCGAGCCACCTCGCAGCTGAATCAAGCATCAAATGTGATGATCAGATCTGAATCTTTTAAGTCCTTCATCAAGTCTATTCAGGCTTAAACCTTAAACAAGAACAGGTGTGCAAAACTGCACATTTAGCAAAGATAAATAAGTGACTACTTGAATGTTTTGTACATTTTTCTTTATAAATAAATAAAAAAGAAACCAAAAACCAACACAGGCACCTTGAAACGCAATCAGACAAACTAAACAAAGACATTCATTAAACTCTGAGTTTATTTGATGAAGGTGTTTCACGAACTTGAAACTTGATTCAAACTTGTACTTGCCTCAACAATATTAAAGCTAATTTAAAGCGTTGCTGAGGTAAATTATCTACAATACGCATTTAAAAAAGGAAACAACTGAGTGTTTTAATACGTTTTCTGCAGTTTAAATAAATAAGCTACTGACTGTTCAGCTGCATTAAGATAGTCTATCTATGCAAGGACATTTAAAAAAAACTGCAACGCACGAGAAACACAACAACAAAACTAAACTATAGTGTGACCTTGTGGTTTATAAATTAAATCTTACCCTAATATGCACTGAAAGCACACAGCAAAACCCTTAATTCACCGATATAATCAACCATATGACCCAATAAACCCTGACTTAAACAACAAATAACTAAAATAATAATAAAAAGGATGCATGTGCTCCAGCGTGCGAGTCCAATTATTTCTACATGTATAAGGCAGAAATAAAAATAACCCAACGAACGAGAACACAGAGATTCACCCTCAACACATATATAAGAGCAGAAAGAGAGACATAAAAGCAGACATAAGTGCGCCGACTATAAATAAATACACACCACACACACACACACACACACCTCCCCTTATATCTGTCACACGTATAACAGCCGCCCACGTAGCCGCGCTGCAGCTCGCTGATACTGTATACACAAGTTCAAATGACTCTTCGGGCTGGAAGCTGAACAAACACAACACATGCGAGTTCAATTAAGTGCAGAACCGATCGCTCACGCAGCACAGAGACGACGGGATTAGAGCTGAACCTGCTACAGCAGGAGTGTGTGTGTGTGTGTGTGTGTGTGACACCTATCTAATGGGTTTGGTGTCTTTTTTCAGTTTTTTCCAAAACCACTACGGCACAAGTGTCGGATTGCGCGGCGTGTTTGTCGACTCTAATCTGACCATCAGCGTGTCCGGATGCTTACATTATGGGAGTTCAGGGTGACGTTAACGCCCCTGTTTGGCCACTGGCTGCACGCTAGTGAGCAGAAATGGAAGCGAAGCAGTTATTTAAGGTGATGTTAGAATGAAATTCCACTTAAACAGATGTTCTTATGGTGCTCATATAGCTAGGACTAGCCAGCAACGCGTGATGAACGAGGCTCCTTTGTGTTAGCGTTACCTAACTACATTATTTACAGGTGAAGTTGAAAGAAAATCTGGCGCGTCGTGCAGTATTTAGTAGCCGCGTGGAAGGCTGGCGGAGTTTAGGTCGGCGTTTATGCTCCAGCAACATTATCCCCACTAATTTGGCAGGCGCATTGTTTAGCCTTCATCCCTTCTCTTAATGAGAAAACACACAGTTTGAAAACAGTATTAAAGCTCACGAGCAGCCAACCGGCGTCGTGTTGGAGGTAATATTATACGGTACACAACAGAGGCGAGCGTACCCCTGTGCAATACGCGCTAAATATCAGATGATTAAACACCGCATCACCTCTGGATAATTGCATTACTTCTAAGCTGAACAGGAGGATATTTGCACTTGTGTAAAATTTAAATCAAACAGTTTAGTTTGACTATATATAAAAATAAATACAGGCCATCACTGGGGATCCTCACGCAGTTCTTCCTGAGTTTCATATCTTTTTTTTTTATTTTTTAAACTTTGTAAGTCCATCTGTATTTTAAATGTCTGACTCTTAAGTTTCCTTCATCGGCTCTTTGCTGGAGGGGTTGTGTTGCTCCGCCGTTCTCCTTAAAGTGTTCTTGGATTCAGGCGTGTGTCAGACCAGGACAGGTCATACTTAGAAACTCTTCTGTGATTTTGGCAGCGTGTTTTGGATCATTATCGTGTTGGACTATTCCTCTTCTGCAGACTGCGAGTCATCGTGTCGGCCAGAACTTTTACTTTCCACGGACGTTCATGGTGCCATCTGTAAATGTCACCTCCTCGATATCATGACTCGTGCCACCCCACGATATCACATTACTGCCTCTGAGCTTCACTGTCGGGACTATGCGGCTACTTATCTGAACAAAGAATAAGCTCCCGATATTCATCAGGCTTTTATTTTGTGCCGAGGAACAAGAAAGGGATGGATGCTGTTCATAAATACTGACTGTGTCCACCACGCTGTATGAGCTGTTATAACAAACTCCCCTGCATGAAGTCTTGCCAGTCTGTTTCTCAGAGCTAAATAGTTTAGGTAGCATAAGACGACAGCTGTTGCGGCTCAGATTAGTGGCAATATGGCTCCTTCTATACGTCCTGATTAATGATGCAACAGTGGATTTTAAGTTGCTCACGATTTTCCCCTATCCTTTCCCGTCTTTCCGAAGTAATCAGATTTGTCATTTAATTTGTCTTTTTTTTTTTTCAGCCATGGTGCAGACGTCCAAAACTGGGCAAGTTCTGGGATTCACAGATAGTTTTATAACTATGGTCATGACAGTTTGGTTAATTGGAAATCAGAGGCGTCCTCAGTTTGGTCTCAGTGATGACGGGTTTTCTGGCTGGTGTCAGCGACTTCAGGGGGAGTTTCTACTTTGTGAACGTTATTTCCTCTCTAGTCTTTTGATTTATTCTAAGAGGAAATCATTTAATCCACAACTTATGCATCATAAATAACATTTAGGTAATATTGTCTGGACTTCTGCTGTATTTCTTCATCATTTTTTACTAATAAATATAACAGTGGTGTTTCTTTACTTAGTGTCTTTACACGGACCCTCAGCTGATACGGACGCTGAGTGATTTTCTCCCGCTCCGCTCTCTGTTTTTAGCCCTAACACGTATGCATTATGTAGATAATACCTGCATATTTAAACTCCTCTTTTAAACAACCCAGCAGGGAACGGTAAAGCCACAGCGACATCGTTTACAACTAATTCATGAAGCGAGCGTTATCTTATTCAGGTGGCTGGCTTGTTAGAACTGAAGTTGTACTTCTAGCTGGAAAAAAAAAAAAATTACAGCTGCTTTTTTTTTTTACCGCTGTGTGAAATCAAGAGTTTAAAGTTTGAGCCGACACAATTATAGCTGTAAATCGCATATCTCTTAGGCGGGAATGGTAGCTTAGCAGGTGCAGTAATTTAGCAAACTTCTATTGGACTTGTTGCATAAGAAATTATCTGCAAGTTATGTTTAAAAAAAAAAAAGGTGATGAAATTAAAAAGTGGTGTCTCTTCACATATTCATCCTACGCAGACTTTCATTCCCTCCCGCGTCTCTTTCAATATCTATTTATTGTTTAACACTCCTTCATAAAACCCCGGGGAGATCTAATTGATCCACAGAGCTGCATTTCAAAGACCTAACCTGATTTTACTTGGAATGAAAATGAGACACCAACACATGCATGCACAGGACGGAAAACAACAGTCATTTCATTAGTCTCTCATATTAAGATTTCTCTTGTTTCCCTTCACCCTGGATGTCTGCACAGATCAGTCCTCAGCCTCCTCGTCACTTCCTCATTCCTTCCAATTAAGCTTTCAGTCAATCACTCCTCCGTAATGTCACCTGTCACCGGGCTGCTCTCCAGGTGAAGCTGGGATGCCTGCTGGGATCTAAACAGACGGGAGGTTCACTCTTCAAGCCCGAGTGTGTGTGTTTGCATACGGAGAAAAATGAAAGGAGCAGGCAGGAGGAGGAGCGCAGCGACAGGAACTGACAGCACAAAGGGAGAAGTATAGTGAATACTTGGTGGGGGGGAGAAGAAAAAGCCTCACACAGAGATTTTATCACCTGGGATTTCCAGCAGAGCAACATGGACTCAAATCTCTGCCGTGCAGGTGTGAAGCAGCGTGAGAATGACACGTACGCCTGTTTTTAATAGAGACTCTGCCGCACTGCTCTGAAGAGGACCTCTCATTATGGCGGCTTTGCTTGTTCACAATGGAGCAAACAAGCCAACATGCCAACACTGCAGCGTGCGATCGAAGAGAGCGGCGTTACGGAATCAGAGTGTCGGTGGCTTCTAGTGTGACGTATGTACCACATCCATCCATCCATCCATCATCTACCACTTAATCCTCACTAGGGGGCTGGAGTCTATCCCAGCTGACTCAGGGTGAAGGCAGGGGACACCTGAACAGGTAACCAGTCTATCATGGACAATTTAGAATCACCAATTAACCTCAGCATGTTTCTGGACTGTGTGGGAGGAAGCTGGAGAACCCAGAGAGAACCCACGCTGCACGGACAGAACATGGAGACTCCACGCAGAAAGATCCCGGGTGTCCTCACCGGGGTGCGAACTGGTGACCTTCTAGCTGCGAGGCAACCGAGCCACCTTGCAGCCCAATATACCACATGTTTGGAAAAATAACACCCTGAGCATTTATATTTACCACTGTGGCCTTTTGAAGTTCTGATTCTAGTCTGAGAGTAACGTTATTTCCCTGAGGTTCAACAATTTTACTGAGGTTCTACCAAAGGGATCAATAAAGTTATATCTATCTATCTATCTATCTATCTATCTATCTATCTATCTATCTATCTATCTATCTATCTATCTATCTNGGAAGCCGGAGAACCCGGAGAGAACCCACGCTGCACGGGGAGAACATGGAGACTCCACGCAGAAAGATCCCGGGTGTCCTCACCGGGACACGAACCAGCAACCTTCTTCTTCTTCTTCTCTTCTAACCACCGAGCCACCTTGCAGCCCAATATACCACATGTTTGGAAAAATAACACCCTGAGTATTTATAGTTACCACTGTGGCCTTTTGAAGTTCTGGTTCTAGTCTGAGGGTACTGCTATTTCCCTGAGGTTCAACAATTTCCCCAAGGTTCTACCAAAGGGATCAATAAACATCCATCCATCTATCTATCTATCTATCTATCTATCTATCTATCTATCTATGAGGAGGTCGGGGTGGATGAATGGGTTAAGAAAGCATGTGTTTAAATTTCTGTTTCTCCAGAACAGAGAACTATGGTTCATCTTGTTATTTCCCATGGAGTTCAGTACTTTTTTGTGCCTAAACTAAATCAAAAAATAAACAAATTAATAAATAATGAAACAGTTGTCAAACTCATTGTTATATTAGTCATAAAAGAGGAATTTGAAAAACACCGACGAACAATGTCATCCTGCTCACAGTGGCAAGAAACTCTAACGAGATGCACTGAAGGGCAACGACAAAAAGTGTTTTAATTATTTAGTTTGAAGGACTTGTTGACCCTTTTTTATACGTCATTTTGCTATTTCATAACTTAAATTAAACTGATTTCTTTTCATTTTCAGCCTGAAGCATCGCTGTACAATGAGCGTATACATGAAATACAAAATTCCTTTTCTTTTTCTTAACAAATACAAGTCAAACGGCACAAACAAACTGCAGCTGAATCAAATCGACGAGGTTTTATGGAAAACAAATCAAGTCACTTGACAGCTGAGAAGCAGCTTCGCAGATGCCGGATGGCGGTTGGAGACGCAGACGGAGGAAGTTTTTGGAAACGAGCCACCGTTTGTTTTCAGTTTGATGCATAAGAAAGGCAAGCAGACTGTAACCTTTACTGGAAGTTGATAGAAAATATCTGCATGGCTCTATATGTTCTCGCGATATGGCGCAGTGTGTACTTCCACGCGCAGTCAGCTGCACGATGATGGAGAAAATATGTGAGCCGGCTGATGGTCCAGAGCTGATACTATTTGTGTCCTGACTGCTTGAGCCTCTCAGTATGGCTGTCAGTGTGAATCAGTGTGTCTGCGGGAGGATGGCACATCCATACGGACTGCATGCTGTGTGTGTGTGTGTGTGTGTGTGTGTGTGTGTGTGTGACGGAGAGAGCCAGAGTATTATATTGATGTGTGAGCCTTCATGTGGAGAAAGAATTAATACTCTGGGGAGGCTGCGAGCAACAGAGGAGCCATGTTTCAATTATCAGCTCCTCCTCCTCCTCTTACTCCCTCTGCTGCACACACATCAGTCCACGCCAAACACATCACGGCGCCTCGTTCCGTCCGGCCATTCGTCTTTGTTCGGGTCAATAAGAATATTGACGAATAATAAAGACACCATGTATGAGCATCACAACATTAACTGATCAATGAGCGATATTTTACAGCAGCCTCTTTGCACCTCACTGCATTTTTTTTCCCCTCTCGTCGGTCGATAAAACCGTGTCCCCCGTCGGTGCTATCAAGTGTGCGTTTGTGCCTTTCTGCACACTAATTTACAGTATCTGTAAAGTAGAGATGCTTCGTTTGGACTAATTTACCATGTCGGACTAATTTATAATGATAAAACTGGCCCCGTTTCAAAGCTTAGATCCTGAAAAAGTCCAGTTACACTCAGATAAAAATGTAGATTTCAGCAAAAAAAAAAAAAAAAAAAAGCTTATATTAATCACTAGCTGAAGTTTTTTGATGTTCTTCTGCAGTGCTGCAATGAAAAGCTCTCCTCTGAGTGGAAGTTGGATCAGAAGTGTGCAGCGTCCCATCCCTACTCCAGCTTTAAAGGATACGGTTACAGGGACTGTTCAATTATTTAATGATTCTAAATCTACCAATCACTCCACCTATTTAACAGGTGGGTCCTTCAGACACGATATCAGGTGCCGCACAATGCAGAAAGAGATTGTGTGTGTGTGTGTGTGTGTGTGTGTGTGTGTGTGTGTGTGTGTGTGTTGCCGTCAGCCTGTCTGGCGAAGCGTCACCGATCTGTGCAGGTCGACTGTGTGTGTGTGTGTGTTTGTGTGTTCGACTGCTCTGATTGACGTGCTGCTGTGTGGAAACCTGCAACACGAGAGCCTCTTAAAGGTAAAGTCCACCACGAAATACTGAGATTTATATCCAACACTTGAGGACAGGCGTGTGACTGCGGCTTGGTTTTACCTCCTATAACACCACATTTAAAGCTGATGTGCATTCAGATGGTAAACGGTCTGCACTTATATAGGGCTGTTTTTCTACCAGTGCCATGCGAGGTGCTGCCCGCCATCGGGAGCAACTTCGGGTTCAGTGTCTTGCCCAAGGACACTTCGACTGTGGAGGATTGAACCTTGCGATGAGAGGACAACCACTCTACCACCTGAGCCACAGCCGCCCAGAGGTTAAAACAAATAAACAGCTGAACAGATCATCTGTTACTCTCCATGGCTGAATGAATACCTGAACACAGCATCATAATGAACTAAATTGATCACATGAGACAAGAATAGCATCAGATGTTTCAGCAAAGGCCAAAAAACAACCGCAGGAGCGAAGACGGAGTCAGGTGATGTTCCAGAGGCGAGAGAGGATGTTGGGCTCGATGCCTGGGTCAACAACACTTCAGATTTTACAACTATTTCCTACCAACAGACCTTATACCCAACCGGTGGAGGCAGATGGCCGTCCCTCCCTGATCCTGGTTCTGTCGGAGGTTTTTTTTCCCCTGTGGGGGTTTTCGGTTCCTTCCCACTGTTGTGGACTGCTTGCGGACTGCTGAAGCTTATAGGGAATCCAGATGTTTTGGATTGTTGGGTGTTTCTGTCTCTGCCTTTGTGAAGCGCTATGAGATGACTTGTTGTTGTAAATATGCGCTATACAAATAAAATTGAATTGAATTGAATTATAGGAAACAATAACGGGTAGTGGCTGGATTTTGGTCTATGGTCTATGTAGGTGAAGGAAACAACCCTAGACCAAGACTTGATGTAGCGGCTGCATTCTGGTGCATTCTGGCCTCAGTAATATGCATGTAAAAGCAAACAGAAAACAGCTGTCTCTGGTAGCAGAGTCTTGAGTATTGTTGACCCAGTCGTCCACCCCAACATCCTCCCTAATCGCTCTAACACAACCTATCTTCCAACCACACAGAGATCCTTTAATCTGAACAAATTTCCCCGACTGAGTGATTTTTGTGCCTCAACATAACCGAGCCCCGACCGCAGCATTATCACAAACAGACTTATTTTTTCAGCTTTAAAAAGCACAGACGAATCATGTTGTTTCTTTTCTCTAATGCACGGACAAATTACATATTTTGACATTTAATATGGAGGATTTGTTGGATTACAGAAAAAAAACAATCAGTTTCTACGCTCATAGAGCCACTGAGGTAACACACTGTTCTTGCCTGAAAGAATTGTTTTTGTTCTTTACATGCATACGTAAGTGAGCATACTAAGTCTTTCTTCACAACCAAAACATCAGGAACTCACAGACGGAAACACAAGCAGCTCACGTCGACCAGCCACACCTCACACATGGCCGCCGCTGCCCTGACATGTACTTACATGTGAGGCGCATGTCGGGTAATGTAGCTACGCTGTAAACTATACGTACGAGTCAAGTTTCAGTGCATCTCTCTGCACAAGTTCACCTTCCTGTTTTTTGTTTTTTTGTTTTTTTTGCTCTCAGCCTGAAGCCTCTTTGTTCCAGCTCAACATGTAAATCTTTAAAGCAGATTATAAGCACATACACGACTTTCAATTTTTAAAAAGGCTGAATAATTTCCTTATATAACCGACCGCGGGAGCTTTTAGCAAACAGCACTCAGGTGTAAATGTTAAACAACAACACGCATTGTTCCATCAGTTTATTGCTGTTTTTGGTATTTTTCGTAGAATCTGTTATTTCACCAAAACTATTCTCTAACAGGTGGAAGCAGGCGGCAGAAATTGGATCGAGTACGTTTCATTCTTCAGCACAAACTAACTCTTGGAACGAACTGCACATTTTTCATACTGGTGAAAAAATCAGACATTTAATTATGTTTTATGTATAAGAACATGTCAGCCAGGGCTCAGCAGCACTCTTTCAAACTGGCACTCTGATCTCGCTGAAAATGACTCAGAATGAGAGAATAACGACAAACCCTATTGATCATTTCTCAGCAAAAAAAAATAAAAAATGAGTCACCCACTAAAACCACGAGGCACCCGGATGCCTCCCAGCGTGATTTAATTCAAACACCTGCAGGTCAATACTCGGAGAGAGACGGAGGAAAGCAAAAAGTCAGAGTGTTGAAGGAGAGGAGCGGCAGCAGTCGGCCTGTGGCAGGGATCAATCTGCTGCTAATAACGGCTGCTGTCGCTGATAATCTCAAGCAGAAATTGCTCAGTTTAACTTGCATTTCACATTTATGGAAGGAACAAATAAACAAATTAAAGCTAAACTCTATTTGGTGAGGAACTGATCAAGTTGCTTCATTTTTTAAAACCATTTTCTGACCTTCCACAGATTGCATGGTTGCACAAATTCACACCCTGAAGTCGTTGCCATCATGAACGCACCGTGATGATGCAAAGAGCCACAAGAAAAGAGATGCAACAAAGAAATGCATCCACACACTTAAGCCTGCAGACCTAAGCTCTCCATCTCATTATGTTTGTGTGATTGATCGACCAATTCGCTGACTGACTGATTGACCCGCTGAGCGATTGATGATGAACCTCGTCAATCAACAAGAAGCTCTGCCTCGACCCTCCTGGTTTCTCACCACCGAGAGCCGCATGTGTTCATGCACATGTGACAGGTTCGTGTGCATCCACGGCTGAGTGTGCTGCAGGAGACCATTTGTTCTTGTCTGATGTGATCAGGAATTTCAGATTTTCTCCTGATTTTTTTTGCGTGTGTGCAAACACACAAGTCACCTCTGAGATCAAACCACACACTCCCTGCAGCTTCTCAGTAAATCATGTGCAACCAAGCCAGAAGGAGCAGCGGTCCTTCCTAAAAGGACTCAGCTTGCATCTGCAGTAACAGGTTTCCAGCAAACCAGGTTTATTCTGAGGGAAAGTCGCCCAGAAACAGATCACAGTGGGAGCATTAATGAGTGCTGCCTTGCAAGGTGTTTGGAAGTCACTTCGGGGAGGCTGGGCTTCCACTTTACAGTCTATTAGCTTGGATTTAGGCTCAGAGGCTGCTTGTTGTGGAGGACTGATTTGCTAAATTGCTTCATCAGGCTGCAGGAAAACACGCAGAAGCAGAATTACAAACCCAATCCCACTCCTCTTCCTAGGACTGGGGGATTTCGAGCAGACCGTGCGGGGTTTTTAATCCACACTATTTACAGATCTGAAGTCACGCGTGGGGACTCTGCATCGCACAGACAATAAGAAACCCACGGACGAGCCACACGTTAAAAACAGTGGCGTGGAGAGGGGAAGGAAAAGTCGCGTTGGAAGACGTGATGCCAAGTGACACTTGGTGTCTGCAGGATTTCTGCTGCGCGCTGAAAGCGAAGCGTCTCGTCCACAGGCTGGAGCCTCCAGCAGGCTGCAATTACATAACTTCACTCCCAAACTCAGCTTTGGGCACAAATAAAAAAGTACGAAGGAATGAGCCGCTGGAGGAATGCAAAATAAGGATAAAAACAGTAAATTAAGCCAACAAGTAGCCTGAGGAGCGGATCCTGGATTTTAATTCTACTTAAGACGCGTTTTTTTTTTTTGCTTTTGCCACCTGCAGGAAATTCTTCCAGCTCGTCGGCTCGTATCGCAAAAATTATTCTTCCATCAGTCTTACCTGCATGTTTCTTGCTGTGTTGTAACGGCGACAGTGACGGCTGATTCCTGCCCGGTGCGTCCTCTCTGCGCGGACCCTCAGCCTCCGACTGCCGCTCCGCTGGATGCGAAGGAATGCGCGCACACATCCACACGCGCGGAGGGGGTGGGGGTGGAGTGAGGGGTGCGGAAAACACGCGCACCTTCACGTTTTTACAGCCCTGATTAACAGAAAACAAAGTCAACAAGCTGCCTGCAGGGGGATTTAATTCCACTAATGTGTCCTCCTGAATCAGCAGAGGGCTGGAACACCTGGACAGATGTTGACATGATGGGATGTCAGAGGAAGCTCACCACTGGGTTTACACACGCAGGGTATTTAGACTTTCTGTATGATTTTAGAACATTTTTATTCTTTTCTTGGTGGTGTTGTCAGTCTGAGGGTTATTAAGCAGTAACTAATGGCTCTGCTAATGGCTGATCATCTGCTAATGCTTTATAGAGCAGTAATAAGCTTTGAATTGATTACATTTGGGGCTGCCAGGTTGTGTAAAAAACCCTCCCCATCATGACACTTCATCAGCAATATCCCAACATCTCTCTCTCTATGTGTGACATTTAAAAGCATTATTAATGGTTAATAAAATATTGTGCAGTTTAAGCAGATAAGCTTATTTTAGGCTGCTGTATTTGGCAGCAGTTGTGCTTTTTTTAATGGAGCAGTGAGTGTATAAAATATAAGGCTTGACCGATACATTGGTCAGCTAGTTTTGTTATATATATATATATATATATATATCTTTTCCTTTTAAACAGAGCTTAATGCTAAAGGACATTATTTGAAAATGGTGATGTAGAAAGTAGAGACCAGCTGATTGATTGGCTGCCCGATATTGGTCTGTCACAGATGTCTTAGTGTCGACATACATGTTGTCTAATATGAGAAACTTAACTGAACAAACATCCATCCATCCATCCATCCATCCATCCATTATGATTCCAGCTGACTTTGGGTGAAGGCAGGGGACACCCTGGACAGGTCGTCCATCTATCGCACACCTACTGACAATTTAGAATCACCAATTAACCTCAACATGTTTCTGGACTGTGTGGAAATAAGCTGGAGAACCCGGAGAGAACCCACGCTGCACGGGGAGAACATGGAGACTCCACGCAGAAAGATCCCGGGTGTCCTCACCTGAACGAGAACCAGCGACCTTCTTGCTGCGAGGCAACGATGCTAACCACTGCTCCACATTGCAGCCCCAGAATAAAGATGTTTGAGGTAATTTAGAAACGGTGTCATCATGTAGTTTGTCCAGCAGAGGGCGCTTCAGCTCTAATGTTTACAATATTGTCTGCAGCACATGTAGCAGAGTAAGTAACACTGTTTAGCCGACGGTGGTGCGGAGTCAAGCTATGTCTACATTATACTTATTATTCTGTGAAATAAATTGCTTGAAAGTTAATAAGCAACGACCGCATATTTTGCCATATTTATTATAATTATACTATTCGCTAAAAATCAGTTTCGTGCCCCAAAAGCCTCCATCGGTTGGGTTTTAATAAATTGAAGCAAATTGTAGTCGGTGTGTCTTTCAGCATGCTATAGTGGCTATAAAGTAATTACTAATAGCTCATGCTGCTCATAAGGGATAAATGGTGTTTTAATAATGGAATAAAATTCCCCTTATTAACAACGTATTATTATTTACAAATGCAGACTTGATCAATTATTGTAATAACCCCTTAATAATAAAGTATTACAAGTCAATATTTGCAGATGCTGCTGATCCAAAAAAGCTGCGATGATCAGCCAAACCTGGCAACACAAAACTCGTGTTGTAGTGGCTGAAAACTGCGATTTCAAAAGAGTAATTAACCGTTATTAGTTGTTAAACGGCCTCTAAAACACAGCAGCTCTTATGTTGCTCTCTTAAAGTTTACTAAATAATACTGAAGAACAACTATTGTGAAGACCCTACTGCACATTAGAGATTTACAATAGTCCTTGAATGCAACATCTTTATTAAAAAAAAGAGAGAGCAAGAGAGAGAAAATCTGCACTGGGTTTTTTTTTTTCATTCATCTTTTCCCATCATCACTGCAGCCGGTTTAAGAGTAAAGAGATGGAGGTTTTTTTCTATGTGTGTGTGTGTGTGTGTGTTAGTGTGTGTGTGTACAGTACGCGATTGTCATGAGAGTTATTGGTACAGAAATGCAATTAAAACCCTGCTGGAGAATCAGCGTGAGCTCGGTGAGGAACTGAATCAATTTAGGCGACCTTGGCTCTCTGCAAAGCTGCCCGGAGCAGAAAGAGAGAGACAGAGAGGGAGAGGGAGAGAGAGGGGAGACTGTAGCGCGATGCTAAATAGCAATCAAGCCAGGTCAAGCATCCTCACACATCACGTTGATTGCATAATGAACAGCCAAGAAATGTAAATGGCCTGCAGGATGAATGAGGAAAGGCCATCTGTCTAATAAAACCGCTTCCTATTAGCCACCAAAAAACCGAAGACACGTTTCCACATGTTTCCAGACGGCCTGAGAGGTCATTCTGAGCAAAAACACACTCACACCCAGTTTGATTTATGCTGAATATTCACCGCTCCGGAAAGAATCCTAACATATGCTGACAGGAAATAATGCTGGATGTAGTAGCGCTAAAGACAAAGGTGTCGAATGATCGCCCGACACGCGACGTGGACAAATGCCTGCATCTTCCTGAATATACAAAGATTTATATCCTGGAAACAAATCCTCACCATCTATTCGGTTGTACTATTTGCATCTTGAATACTAATCAGAACTCAGCACGGCACTATTGGACTAAATCAAACGTACAGTAAACGCTGTCACAACACCAGTACCATCACATCCCACACAAACCCGACTTGTCATATGTTGTCATATGTCAAATTTCTGAAACACTGCCGAGAGGCTTCAGGAACCACCTAAAATATTCAACACTAGACTCATCATTATCGCTCCTGTTCTCTGCTGCGGTTCCTTCCCTGTGAGAACTCACTGTAACAGCAGCGTACGTCCCTCATCAAAGTCCCGGGACTGTTCTACCTGCTCAGACGAAGAGGAAATAAGGTCTGGATCTTTCCGTGAACTTAGAAAGCAATTTCAAGTTAGTTCCAATTTTAAACCGACTGTCTTCCTGAGCAGCAACCCCATCAGAAAGCAGAGCGCTCGCTCGGTCCCTGGTAGCTCATTTGTTTTAATGCAGTGCTGCTGCTAAAGAAATGGCCCGGCTAGATGTCAGACATTACTTTCAAGTTCAGTTGTTTATGCGATTCATTTGTTTTAATGCCACGATTTAATCATTAACTTCTTTTGCTATTCAAATGTTAAAGCCAGGCTGAGAATACAATCGATTTATGCAGCCGCTTAACCCTCTAAAACCCAAAACCCACCAGCAGCTTGGAAAAACATGTTTTATATATAAACAGAAATCACAGCAATTATACCGTCTAGCAAAACTGAGAGAGTCATCCAATTTTCAAATCACCGCTCCATCCTCACTAAGGTCATGGGGGGCTGGAGTCTATCCCAGCTGACTCAGGGTGAAGGCAGGTTCACCTGGACAGGTAACCAGTCTATCACAGGGCCACACTTAGAGACAGACAACCAAGCACACTCACATTCAGACAATTTAGAATCACCTGTTAACCTCAACATGTTTTTGGGAGGAAGCCGGAGAACCCGGAGAGAACCCACGCTGCACGGGGAGAACATGGAGACTCCACGCAGAAAGATCCCGGGTGTCGTCACCGGGATGCGAACCGGCGACCTTCTAGCCACAAAGCAATGGTGCGAACCACTGAGCCACCTTGCAGCCCGACATGTTTTATATATAAACAAAAAACACAGCAATTATACCGTCTATCAAAACTGAGAGAGTCATCCAATTTTCACATTTCCAATCTATGACCAGTGGTTTTTGAAATCTCATTTAAAGACAAATGCACTATATGTACTAACCAGATCCTCCAAAAAACGAATAATTTATTTGGTCTTCAGGACGTTTGTAAAGCCTGCAGTGACTCAGCTGTGACCAACAGTCATGTCTCCATAATTCTGGGACTTTTCTTTCCTGATCTGGGCTGAACTGCAGGCTGTGTTTATGAAGAATAAATAGAATGAAAACAAATTAAAAACATAAGCAGTAAAATATCTACAGTATGTAGAGTCACAGCTACGGGCACCTGGACAATTCAATAATTCATATTTTTTTATTCTTTGCTTGTTTTTTATCAAATGATTTATAGCATCAAATTATGTACCACTGCAAAAAAAAAAGACAAGAGTTTAATGCATTTAGAAACATATAATCACATCAGCTAAAATGTAATCGTGGTGTAAAACCCAGATGGATCCCTGAGGGCACATCTTCTCATGACTCATTAGCTGAATTGTCAACAAGTGAGCTGCCAAAGGAAGCCGTGGCACGATCGTTTTTTTGTGTATTTTGCATGTAAACATGACTTTTAAAAAAGCCAGGACATACAGAATGTGACCCCGCAGGAGACGACAAGAAGAAATTTGGACGGTGACTCATGTGAAAGTTTGCCTCGTACAGTCTGATGGGAGGTTCGATGACGCACGTCGGGCAGCAAAAAGAGCCGCATTCAGGCTGATGTGCTGCTTCTCAGTTTTTGTATTCTCTGCGTAGCGTAAAATAAACCCACAAGTGGACCAAAGATCACTGACTCTGCTCTTTTTCTTTCCTTCTCAAGTGTGTTAGAATAAATTCAGAGAATGTGGTCGTCAGAAAATCCTCCACGACGAGGTCAAAAATCACATCTCCTCATCCCCTCTCATTTTCTACCAGTTTACTTCTCTGAGAGCTTTCCTTCAAACATTTATGTGTCACCTTGATATCAAAATGCTCGCAATCTTTAATAAATAGTCCATACACTGATCCAATTAATCCACTGAAGGACTAAAAAATCACATATTATAAACCACTTAGCTGTGAGTGGAGGACAGCAAATAGTGAAGCATTTTCAGCTAATGAGTAGCAGAAAAATAGAAGTCCAAGGTCTTACATATCTCCCCAAATACTGTGCAACTCAAGTGCTTAAGTGGTTAATTGTTAGGGGTATTTATACACTGTAAATCAGTGATGGGAAGTCAATTGATTAAAGCAGCCCTTTAGAAGCCACTGAGGCGTTTCCAAGCAAAGCGCTCGCCCCACATTCACCAACACACTACAGTGGAAACAACATATTCCCAGAGCAGAACCTGCTGTCTAACACCAAGCAGAGGAGTATAAAAAAAACAGGGCTAGTCAATAGAAATCAGCACTGCATACCAAAAATAAATACATGTGTGTGGCTAAATAAGCCCTCCCAAGTGTTTCTTACCAGGAAAATCCCTTTGTGTCACTACAAACGTGGGTTAGTCCGTTTAAAAAGCAGGCAATCCTGCACTCAAGGCCGGACAAAGAAGGGGAGACCACAAAGATGTAATAACCTGAGTGCTAACTGAACCAAATCAAACATGGTCAGAAAGGAGAGGAAGACTGGCACCATCCCTCCATCCATCATGTCTACACCTTAATCCTCACTGGGGTCATGGGGGGCTGGAGTCTATCCCAGCTGACTCAGGGTGAAGGCAGGTTCACCTGGACAGGTAACCAGTCTATCACAGGGCTACACACAGACAACCAAGCACACTCACATTCAGACAATTTAGAATCACCAATTAACCTTAACACTGTTTTGGACCTTGTGGGAGGAAGCAGGAGAACCCGGAGAGAACCCACGCTGCACGGGGAGAACATGGAGACTCCATGCAGAAAGATCCCGGGTGTCTTCACCGGGACATGAACTGGCGACGGTGCTAACCACTGATTGACCTTGCAGCCCCAGACTGGCACCACCTCACATGATAAAACCAAACCAGGTGCCACCAGATCCCTCCGCTGCAGAGAGCTGATTTACAACACCGATGTGTTACACCACGACAAACACAATCTCACATATGAACATGGTGAGATTACACAGCTGGGGGGGTCCAGAGGTTTCTGCTGGAGACCTCCAGTCCTGAATGTGCCTGTATACTGTCACCTCTAAGTTCCCGTCAGGTACAGAGCACAGATCAGACTAAACCTGCCTCCAACTTCAGCTGTTGAATAACAATCAGAGCACAATCGATAAGTTGCCCAGTCAGACTATATCAGGGATTTGACGAGTCACAGACCTTCAAAAAAAACATATTTTTCTTTTCTTCTTTATTCTGAAACTATGATATTTGTTTTATTTAAAGATATAAATAATAAAAATCTACACAGAGACCTGATGAGCACAGAGATGAGAGATTCTCAGAGGAGGGAACTCCGGTCTGCTTTATTTTTTCCTAAATCTTAAAGCCATGTTATTGTTCCACACTACATAATCCTTTGACAGAGACGGATTAAGGCGCTAAAGCCTTGTACTTGTTGATCTTTTAAGATTTGGAGTAAGAGCCTACTTACCGGTTTGAATGATGTTTTTATATTTGTTCAGTAGCGGCTCCTCAGATCGTCTAACAGCAGCAGGGCTGCAGCAGAAAGAATAAGAATAAAACTGTCTTAGACGCCACATAAAAGGCTTCATCTCGGCAGTGCGTTTAATGGAATACACAGCTGTAATTACAGTCAGATCTGTTCGTGCCTTAATGATGGGGCAGAGATATTGATAAGCCTATTCACTTATGCATTTGCACAGTTATTTGCCGGCTTTTCCTTCTGCTCCGGCTGCAGCCTGGATTATACTTTTAAATTCCTCACATTGATTTAGGATTAAAGTTGTTTCTTCTTGTGAGAAAAAGCAGCTCTCTCTCCCCCTGTCCATGTTCTATCATCTGGTGCCAACTCTGCCCCTTTTATGCGAACATGCTCACGACAAGGTGCAGAAACCCCGGGCCGAATGATCGACGGTGCGACGGCATGACCGCAGTTGTGAGGATTAGTGAGGCGACATAATGAACAGACATCCTGGGTGCACTGAAGTTGTTGCACAGGCCTCGGGCTGCATCTGGTATCAAAACGCACATTTAATGAAGAGGCCGCCGTCTCTGACTTGTTTCACTTCTGTTGCATCAAATTTGGCGAAGCTGTAGCTGAGAATTTGTGGAACAAGATCAGGAATTCACTCTATTATTTTGATTAGGCAGACGTAAAACAATATCTGTTTGCAGTAGTTTTTCCAACTCTCACTCTGACCTGGTGACAAAGAACCTTTTTGGATTTGGAAAACATCCCCAGTGTCTCTCATCCGTAGAGCCCAAGGTTGTTCATTTTGGCCTCACAGTTTTGCAGCCGCTGTCGACTGGATGTTTTCTTTTTCCAGGTGGAAATTTCAGAAAAACATCCCATAGTTTAATATTTATATATATAAAAAAAAACATCAAAGCCTTCAGCTCTGAATCTCTTCATCACAGCGAGTGTATCAGCGATTCACAAACACACCAGCACAAGTCTGAGGATTTATCCTGTTTTTTTTTTTCCAGTAAGCATCGCCCTGAGTGCCACAATATCTTTACACACAAACCTAAAATTATATCGACACGATTTGATGGGGATATTAAAGCCAAGTCTCTAGTTATCAAAATGAAAGTCCTCGTGGAGCGCATTCAGAAGCCTGTCACACACTGTTTAATTTAACAGCAGGATTAAGTGCCTCGGGAGGTTTAAATAAAGTAGCGAGCAAACTGCCTCCGCTGCGTTTAATGTCAGCAGCATCCCTGACAAGCAGCTGATTTAAATATTCTTTTTAACCGGTTGACAAAAAAACAATTTCACCTCCAGGTCCGTTTAGGAGCTGTTCTCGAGCGTTCAGTCGTGTCGCCTTGAAGTTTTTCTTTAAGGCTTTCTGCTCGAGTTGGCTTAAAACTTGAGACAATGAGTGAACTTTATCTCTACTCTGCTCAACTTGTGATTTTTAAGCGCTGCACACTGACTGACCGCAAGTCTGAGCCTCCTGCAAAACGAGTCAACTTCAGCATTTTATTCTACTTTACGCACCTGAAAGCCTGCCTAATGTTGTGCAGGCTCCCCTCGTGCTATCAAATGGTTCTGATCATTTGGGACATGAACACAGGACCTCTGAGGCGTCCTGTGGAGTCTGGCGCTGGGAAGCTGGCAGTGGATCCTTTTGGCTCCTGTGGGTTTGAGCCTTCATGGTTTGGGCTTTTTCTGGCTCATCCGTGGATTAACTGACCATCAAAATACTTTATTTTTCCGACGACTGGCTAAAGCAAATAATCTCAGATTTTGTTGAGATTGGACTTTTCACTGGAGGCGAAGATGTACTTTTTCAAATTGAGAACATTTTTCTTCTTTTCATGCTAAATAAATCATTAAAAAAACAGATGATCTGAAAAATGCATCCTCACAAAGCAACAAGGCTGCTTTCCTCATTATCGTCTCCTGAGTGTTAAAATTATAATCTCCAATGTATTGTGATATTTGTGAATGAAGATGAAATACACAACATTAAAAACCCACCGCCTAACATTGTCTACACACCTCTTGTGCTGCCAAAACAGCTCTGACCTGACGGGACCTTCGGCGTGTCCTGTGGTGTTCGGCGCTGGGATGCTGGCAGCAGATCGTTTGGCTCCTGTGGGTTGAAGAATGGAGCCTCCATGGACTGGCCTTGTTCCGACACTTTTGCGAAAGCTCAAATTGGGATCAGGGGAGTTGGGAAACAGAATCAAGGCCTTCGGCTGCTTGTTGTGTCCCCTCGAGTCGTTTCTGAGCAGTTTCTGCGTCGAGTGCATTGACCTGCTGGAGAAGACCACAGGGGGGGGATTCGCTTTGAGCAACAACGGTTCGGTGAGCGGTACATTTCAATGCAACGTGAACCCAAGAAACCAAGCCCTGTAGAGAGATGACCAGCTGATCGGTGTGTTGATCCAGCTGCACTTGATGGGGAAAAATATTTTTACATCACTGCATCTTCTAAGATCAAGCTGTACGTCAAATGATGCAAAACAGAATTTCAAAGCATCCGAATCATGACTAAAAACAGCCAATAAAAATAATCAACTGTGAGTAAAATCTTTCTTTGTGGAGTCTCCATGTTCTCCCCGTGCAGCGTGGGTTCTCTCCGGGTTCTCCGGCTTCCTCCCACACAGTCCAAAAACATGTTGAGGTTAATTGGTGATTCTAAATTGTCCGTAGGTGTGAATGTGAGTGTGCTTGGTTGTCTGTCTCTAAGTGTAGCCCTGTGATAGACTGGTTACCTGTCCAGGTGAACCTGCCTTCACCCTGAGTCAGCTGGGATAGACTCCAGCTCCCCATGACCCTAGTGAGGATTAAGCAGTTACCTACTTATTGTTAAATTAGGATCTTTCTATCAAAAAAAATTGCAATCAAGTAATAAACTATGGAGACTTAGCGGAGATTAAGCTTCCAGTTTGTAACTCATTAAAACACGCTTCATGTTAACCATCTACATCATTAAAGTGTGACACACGTTAAGGCATTAATAATAATGATCACTGAGATATAACCTGATGTCTGCTTGGTATGAACAAACCAACATAAAAACCATCTTATTTTTGTCATGCTTTCCATCAGAGGGCACAGAAGAGTGAGTAACGATCAGATAATCGTTAAGTATTGCGTGATTAGTTAGCAATTACTCAGTATGACAAAGAGAACAGCCTCTGATTTAGTAGCTTTCAATGAGTAGTTGATCACCAGAGTTAATTAGTACTGACTTATGGAGAAAGTGAAAGTGTTTTACAGATATTTATGAACCAATCATCACCTCATGATGCATTAAAACAGCAGCTCCCGTCTCTTTTCTCATTATTGTCTCTCATTGATGAGTCATTAATTGCTCCTCACTCTTGCTGCTCACATTTTTTCTGTATTCTAACGTGTTGCCTTCGTCACTGACACGTCTGTGTTTGACTCCAGACTTCAATGCAGGACTTTTCCTTGAAACAGATAAGTGTGGTGCTTAAACTTCACCGTTTCTCTGAACACAAACCTTCTAACAGATTATATTTTACAGCCAATGATATTCATGGACATCAGATCAGACTCTTGTTGTCGTCTCAAGGGCAGAAAGATTTGCTCACTTTCCCGCAGTTTGGTGAGAAAAACACCGACTGAAAACATCACAAATGGACGAGGATGTCCAACACAAGGCGACCAGTCTGGAGTAGAAAGGTCACTTGTACTTGAAGCTCTTATCTCCAAAGTGACTTCTAACAAAGTGGAGTTTTTTTATTTTATAATCTCAAACCCGTCGGCTCACGTTATCTCCGTCTTCATCTCTCCTCCAATTTATCTCCCTCCTCGCTCGCTTTGCATAACCGCCTGGTACGTTCACAGCTGACATCCCACAAATAACGGCACGTCCTCTCATTGGTTGAGCACCATTGAAGGGCCAATGAAGGAGAACGGCATATTAATGGGCAGAGCGAAGGAGGCGCGCTGAAACACAGACAACCTTTAGCCTTCCTCTGGTTCTCTTCTCTCTTCTCCTGCCTTTTGTTTGACTCCACCGTCCGAGGTTCAATATCTCATTCTTTCACGCGCACACGAGCACACGAGCGCAGCATTTGATTTGTCGTCCTCACAGCGAGAAAGAATAACAGTTATCAGAGGGAATGGCTCAGTAGGACAAACAATCAGTGCAAGGGTCAACTCCATCTGAACTCCTCCAGCTCGCACAGAATAAACATGATGGAAGCGGCTCCTCCTGTTGAGGACCGACGTCGGCTCTGTGATCCCCGTGGGTTTGTGCTGGTGGTGCATCGGATGGATGAACCCGCCGCTGGTTCTCCTGGAGGTCGACTGTGATGCTCTGTTGTCGTGACAGAACTGAAATGAATTGATTTCAAGTTGTACTTTTTGCTTCTTTAAGTCATGCAGCTTTGTATTGTTGCCGTTGGTCTTCAGTTTTTGTCTAAATTTTATGCTATTTTTAAACAATGTTGAATATTACCGGCCTAATGGTATGTTTCTTTCCTCTTGTTCGTTTAAATTACTTAATTGAAGTCGATTTCAATTGATTAAATGTCTCATTCATTCAACCCTGTAACAGTGTGTTCAACCCTGTTACATGATACATTTTCATACGCTTTTTGATAATAATAACAGATATTAGATCAAAGTTTGTATGCAAACTTTAAAGGACAATTAGAAAATTCATGTAAGCCGAATGTAATGTTTATGTTAAAGTATATTTCCATGATTTATGAAGGCTGCTTGGACGTTAAGTTGCCATATCCTACTTGAGAGTCAAATTATTATCATTTAGAATAAATTAAATATACTCTCAAGTCGTTATTTTACACAAGGGACACATGATTACAAAAAAAATGAATAATTAGTTAGAATATCATGCCTAAGGAGGGAAAACGTATTTTCAGAGGTTCAAATAGTCCTTGATCAGAAAAGCTATTTTTTTGTGGTATATTTTACAGTAAACACAGAATCCAATGTGCACCGAATCCAGAGAATCACCCTGTTGTTGTTGATTTGTCTCAAACGTAAAGCAGATCAGCAATAAAACCGCCTGCATGTTATTGTGTTGGTCCAGATGCTTGATCAGATCAGATGGGATGCAGGGAGTTTGATGGCCGAGTCAGCACTTTGGGCTCTTGGTCGTGTTCCTTGAGACGTTCCTGAGTGAGCAGGAAGCACTATTATACAGAGGAGGTGGGATGATTCACTAGATGTAAACTTCAGGTATGACCTTCCTATTTCATGCAGCTTCCACAACAACCTTAATGCAGCTGAGAATGGCAAGTTGTGCAAAAGATCTGGACTGTGTATTTGGGAATCTTGCCAGTATTTTTGGGAATTACCCATGTTAATGACAGTGCTCGTCTCCATCCATCCATTATCTATACACCGATTAATCCTCACCAGGGTCATGGGGGGCTGGAGTCTATCCCAGCTGGTGAAGGCAGGTTCACCTGGACAGGTAACCAGTCTATCACAGGGCTACACTTAGAGACAGACAACCAAGCACACTCACATTCACACCTATGGACAATTTACAATCACCTGTTTGGGAGTATGTGGGGGGAAGCCGGAGAACCTGGAGAGAACCCACGCTGCACGGGGAGAACATGGAGACTCTACACAGAAAGATCCTGGGTGTCCTCACCGGGACACGAACCGGCGACCTTCTCGCTACAAGCCACCAAGCCACCTTGCAGCCCTCTGCATGCAAACGTTCCACTAAAACATTTCCCCTGTGAGTAATTTGCAGAGACACCATCACTGCATCCTGGCTTGGCACTGCCCAAGACAACTGGCTAAACAAACACAAGCAAGCCAGAGCTTCGTTTTTCTCATTAAAGCATAAAACTGTGTAAAAACTAAAACTGAGGGTGAGCCAGACTAGTCTCCAGCACTGACAGAGGACTGTGGAGATACGTCTGGCTATGTGAGACTAGTCTTAAATCCACAGAAATGTCTAAATCGAAGGTATCCCACAGCATGACCAAGGTTGTTCACATCACCAGTCTGTGGTTTTAAAGTTGTAGCCGATCAGTGCAAACAAAGATGTCTTGATTCTAGTATTTAATATTTAAATCGCAAAAGGCTCTACTTTTGCTACGGTGGTTTCTAAGCTTCATGATGTTTATCCCTTTAAAACAAAGCAACGCTTACTCAGGACTCCTTATTTTAAGGTTCACGTCGTAAACGCTAACCTCTCGAGGATGTTTCTCTTTCCAAACGTCACTTTTTCCACAATAAAAGCGTTGTTTAGTGCAGCAGAAGCTTAAGTTTCTGATCCTTTTCTCCAATTACTCATCTCATGGCTCCTTTGGGAGGCCGTAACCCCCCGTTTGGCAACAGCTTCTCCACTAATAAACGGGTGAATCCTCATCTATCAGCCCTGGGTGGTTTGCGCTCTGTGTATTTGTAATAAGAGGTCGAGCATTTCACAGGTAAATTGGTGCAGATTCAACTTTGCTATTAAATGCTGTGCCCAATAAACTCCACTAGAATCTATATTAAAGTGAATTAAAGCTCAAACTGTGTGTATTTATGATCTACAGGGTGATCATAAAGACAAATGAGAGTAAAAGTCCACTTAGCGTGTCTCAGGAACCTCCAGAATACCGTCAGTGTTCCTTCGAAACATGCCCAACACGTTACTTCACGTCTTCTTCACACTCATCAAACATTCAGCGACTCCTCTCACCTCGTGGCTGCCCTTTGAACTATATTTAAAAATCATTTAAATCTTCCCAGTCAGATCTAAAACCGAGGTCGACTGGGACCAGCAACCCGTTTCCCGCCCACAGATGATGTTAATTGCTTAATTGCATCATGCGGCACACTTAAATTGTTATTTTGTGCAATTTATTCAGATTTATCTTCCAATTTGTCACGTTTACGTGTTCGCAAGCACGTAATAGGGAACAAAAATGGAGACAAATGACAGACTAAAGAAGCAAAAATACCTACAAAATATATAAAAAGCTGCGTTTGTTTCTACCTCCGTGTTTAATTTGTCTTGATTCGTGCGACTCGGCACCGTTTCCTCGTGCATCTCCCTCTCTTTGATGTGATTATCTGCAGCATCAAGAATTTAGTTTGTTTTAACAGGTTTGGAGTTCCCTGCTGTCATCTGACTCATATCAGCTCTGGCATCCACAGAAATTAAATTTTTTTTTGGCTGAAAAGTGGAATCAAAGGGTTGGACGTGCTCAGAAAACACAGATGAATAAACCTGAAACGAAGACGACTTTGAGCTGCAGCAGGGTCTGCGTGACGAGCTCAAGGCCACAACACAGAGCACCAAAACATCCAAATTGTTGAAGACGAGGGTCGTTTGACCATTTGAGCTAAAATCGGATTCTCACGTCATTTTCTCTTTTCCACATCAACAAGACAATCCCCTCCCACAGCAGATTAGCCACGGATTCGCACACTTCCCCCTTTCTCTACTGTAAACTAATGGGCATGAATCCACGCCGCGCCTGTCGGATTAAAGCCGGTGATGGAAGGACGAGGTGGTTAATGTGTTGGTGGGGTAGAGGGGGGGATTGATCATCAAAGCTCTGTAAAATCCAGTCTGCTGCAGGCTGAGAGAGAGAGAACGAGAGGGAGAGCCCCACAGCTGGAACGATTCGGTCGGTAATTTGCTTTCACCTTTTGGAAGAAACCGAAGACTGACAAAGACGCAGACACAAAACAGCAGCAGCAGCAGCAGCTCGAGAGTAATTCGCCCCTCAGAAGGATTTCATGTTTCTATGGAGAAGAAAGTCTATTTTTAGAGGCGATATAAATAGATCTTTCTGTAGCTCCGACGCTCGGAATCACGTCTGAACATCCCCGGCAGCCTTTACTGTATATTATTTTCTTATCAGCGTGTCTCCGTGGACCTGTTTTTCACAGCCAAAGACTCATCCGCCCTCCTCCCCAGTGT
Organism: Stegastes partitus; assembly: GCF_000690725.1. Lineage (NCBI taxonomy): Eukaryota > Metazoa > Chordata > Actinopteri > Pomacentridae > Stegastes > Stegastes partitus. Next base: position 285,993 of record NW_007577968.1, read on the forward strand.
GCTCCTGTGCGAGTGAATGACAATTTATCTCAGTTGACATTAGTGCTGAGCTGTAAGGGCTCGCTGACACTCTGACAGAAAAAGGCACCAGTTGTAATAGGTAAGAGGTTGTCACATTCATCAATACGCTCTCTACAGCCCTCGCGGGGCAAATAAAACCAAGCAAAGTTCAGAGATAACAAACACAGAGGGAGCCGGATAACGTCCTGTCCTGAGCGTACCACCTCAGACAGCTTTTGGTTTTCCAGACGTTTAAAACCCGAGATAAATCAACGGCAGAGTCCAACGAGGACTCGCGCCATCACCGGGCTTTAGGGAGCGGACGCAGAGCAGGAGAGGGACGCCGGCGACTTATTGTGGAGGTGGGGGTGAGACGGGGAGCAACTTTGTAGCCGTGGAAACAGTTGCTAAGTAGCAAACCGGTGCATCCCCGGACAGAGAGGGACAAAGATCTGATTATGATGGGAAGGAAGGTGCGGGAGAAAAGGAGAGAGAGGGAGAGGGGAGGAAATATCAGAGTTTCATGTGACAGTTAGCAGCAAAACTGGAGGAGTAAAAGAAAATCAGCTGTTTTTCTGAGTGGTTGATGAGGAGGATCACCGCAGAACCCAACGCAGCAGCAACTAAAGATTCACTTCAATATTCACTATATTTAAAAAAAACACTCATCACAGTTTGCTAAAGTTGATAACACACCTAAAACCTGCACATACAGGTCTATCAACAACACTTTGTTTTTTGTTTACGACTAAATAAACCAAAGAAAAACAGCAAATCGTTGCAACAGGAGAGCAGGAATTAGGGAAGCTGTTTTCTCAATGTGATTAATTGACTGTTAAGCTTTAATACAAACATTATTTATCATCAGATCCTGTGTTGGTGAAGGCACCACTGCCGTGCTTCAACTGTAAACGCCCACATTACTCTTAATTTAAAGAAGCACTTATCGTGTCTGCTGCAAAAGAACGAATCTGACTCTCAGCCAGCCGTCAGCAGCAGACGGGACTTCAGCAGGTCCGTTAATGTTTCTGCAAAACTCTGACAGTGAAACCTGAACAACAATATTGATTCAGACATTAGTCTAACGCATTTCAGATCCGTCTGAGCGACATGAACGCTGTATTTTGACAGACGTGTCAATATATCATGTAATACATTCCTTGACACAAGCCGGGGTTTGATCGACACCAGCTGGGTCGTCTGGGTGATGCTGAAAGACCAGAAACGCCCGGTGAGCCCAGGAAACATCACTGATGATGTGTTCAGGTGCAGCAACGTGATGAAAAGAGGTATACCACACAGGGAGGAGAAGTTAAACAAGTAAAGACAGGAACGAGGATTTGTGGTGTTGCAGAGGTCTCTGTGTGCAAACTGAGGTTTTTGGAACTCTGTAGTTTTCATTCTGGACCAAGAAAAGCTCCAAAAAGTAGCTGCAAAGGTCTCGTAATGTGCAACAACATACTTTCCTCTTCCCTCCAATGCCTCATGCTCAGTTCCACTTTGGTACATTAGCTTTAAGGAGCAGAAATACTCTAAATATTTAGTGTAAAGAATCAGTGGTGGCCTCTAGAACCAACAGGATGGACCCAAAGCTTTGTGTTCACACTGCTGCTTCATGAGTGCAGCCTTTTGCTTTCCTAAATGGAAACACACTGAAAATAAACAGGAAATAACAGCAGACGTATCTGTTGAAAGGGTTCATGAAAGGACGACCTATTTAACGCATGTTTTCACTGGATATTAGTGCAAGGACAGATTGGTATTTACTCCGTATTGGGGTGACGTGACGCCCCCAAACAATGTGCTGTGATGTCTGTGTGTGAAGACAAAACATTAAAAAACCACATATTGTGTAGGTTCCTCTTGTGCTGCATAAACCTTATTAGATGTCCTGTGTGTTGCACTGGGATGTTGGCAGCACATCCTCTGGATCCTGTGGGCTGTGGAGTGTCAGTGAGCCGAGCTTGTTCTGGTGCATCCTGCAGATGCTCGATCGGGTTGCGACCTCAAGAGACTGGAGGCCGGATCAAGGCCCCGAGGTCTTTGTCGTGTTACTCGAGCTGTTCCTGTTCTTGGTTTGTGCCAGAGTATAATGTCCTGCTGCTGCCGAATGTGGAGAGTGCTCCGTCTGCAGCAGTGTTTAGTTTATGTGGTACATGTGTATGGAACATCCCAGCAGAACGTCGTAACAAGATACTCACTTCATCCGTCTGTGTTCTCAGTGTTGTGGCTGATTGGTACTTACAAAGCTGGAAGTGTTATTTGAAACTCT
>NW_007577968.1:288842-304271 GCF_000690725.1 Stegastes partitus
ATTCAGACACACTGTTCATGCAGTGTGTATACTATTTATACTCTTTCATACCACTGTTTATTAGATTTAGATCATGTATTTTACACGGTGTCTCTATGTTCACATATTAGTGTGTTCAGAGCGCTCTGTTCTTACTGTAACATACTCTAAATAATGCACTTTACTGCTGTTCTTCCACTTCTGGGTAGATGCTAAACTGCATTTTGTTGTTTCAGTGCTTGTACTCAGTGCAGTGACGAAGCTGAATCTAATCTAATCTACAGGTGCTGGACATCAGTTTCTCTGCAGCGCTCGCTTCCTGATGAGAATCAAATATTTGTCCTCAAAACTAAAAGTTGCACAGATAGGGGGTTGTGTTTTCATGGTTCATATTTTCTAAAAAAAACGGGGATTAAACTCGCAGCGTACAGTTGTCGACGTGACCACATCAACGCTGACGACCATATTGATTATCTTGTCCCACCTGTGCCAATTACGCTCAGGCGTGACTCCTGAGCGACGCCGGCGCTCCTCCATCTTCCTCCTCATCTTCTCCCTCGGTGCAGAGAAATCTGAGTGACAGAAAACAGGGACAAAGAGGACATCCCATTAATATGCTAATCCATGCGGGGATGACTTCAACACATAGTCAGAAATACACGCGTGTGAGCCGTTGTGTAAAATCAAAGCTCAGGGAAGATGTAGGCGATGTGGGAGCTGTAGCGGTCGGTGGGAGAGAGGGAGTCCCCACATCCTCACACCATGGCAAAAAAAAAAAACCAACACCTGACACTGCCTCAGAATCCCTGCAACAGGAAGAGGAACATCTGAAATATTCAACAGAGTGGCTTGCAGGTAGACTGAGCACCATGTGCGGCTGGTATGTCCTTGCCATGTGCGACCCTGTTCGCGCTGCGCAGGCATCAATAATCCATGCAACCTGCTCATGTGGAGAGACAGCAGCGCACTGAGAGCTTATATAAGAGAGTGTCAGGTCTGAGAGTTGGGATTGACCCTCCGGGACCCGACTGACTGACTGACAAGAGCACAGAACCCACAAGAACATAAATCTCTCTACAAAGGAAGAAACAAAGAGGCTTTTATCCACTCTGCAGCATCGCTCCGATACCCTGTGTACTCTACTGTATGCTTTCACATCCTTCATCCACCAGCGGTTTGTTTTGTTGCCGATAAGGCTGATGGTGGCTTGAAAGATGTCGCTGGCATCTCCTCAGCCTCACCGACCCGGGGGATGAGCGAGAACAACCTGCTCTCTGCTCCGTCTCAGTAAATGCAGCGCGTCAGTAGCCTCCCTCTGCCTCGCACAGAAAGACAGAGATAGACAGACTCAGAGTGTTTCATCCCATTCCCCTTATCTCCCTGGCCAAAATCCCCTGCCTCCAGAAAGCAATTTAAAGGCCAGACGGAGACAGAAGAGAGAGAGCGAGTCAGAGAGATGCAGGAATGCAGCCTCATGATAACACATCAGCTTTACTTGAATACAACAAGCGACATCTCAGACAAGTGTACCGCACTAAGAAGGCATTAAAGTATAAAGCAATGACACACAAATACAATTTAAAATTAGCCGCACGTCAGAAACATAATCTTGAGCATGTCATGCTGTTGGTTCTTGTTTTATCAGAGGAAGCCTGAACGCCGCTGAAAGCCGGTAAAATGTCACGCAACTAAACTAAAGCCAGAACATCACAACATAATTTAGATCATATAAAAGTCTGACTAACTCGAGGGGAGCTGTGACTGTTTCATGGCTCTGTGAGGACTTGTGTTTAATTTACTAGTAAATCTTATTTTGTTGAACTCACAGAACAAAAATAACAGGAAGAGGTGAAGATCAACCGTCTTCTGTGTGATGAGATGCTGGAACGTTTCTTCTTGAGGAACGAATCGGCTCTTTGGGAGCCATCTTCCCTTTAAGGAAGGATTGAGAAATAACCGTCCTGACAGCCTATTCTTCAGAGCTGCACAGCTGCAGGTCATTTCCAAAACATGTTTACTTGCTTTATTGCTGAAAGCTACAGACTGTTAACTTCTGTTAGCTCGACACAAAGACTTCACACGCATGGAAACCGTCCAGCGGCAGTCTGCAGACCAGCTAGAGCTGATTAGTCAGCATGATGGACGACGTTCACGATCAACTTCATAACCGATGTCGGTCAATATTTTAAACCAACGCATATTTTTTCACTTCAGTTCACTTTAAGAGCTGTATTTCTTCAGTATAACTCTGTAATTCAATGCGTATCAGCTCTACAGTTTAGATTATGGTGCCGGCAGCAAAGTCCAAATCAGTTCAGTGCAAATATTTTCACAAACCACGGCTTAGAAAGTATGTGAGGGTACTTGAAAAGAAAAGGAGGATTGTTCACTGTGCAGAGTTTTGAGGGTAGAACATGTCAGGATAAACGGTTATTTGGCACTGAGGCACAGTCGTGACTCGATAATCCGACACTAAATGTAAAACCTTCTTTTATGTCGGATTGTCAAGACGGAGGTCGAGATACGAGGAGGGCTTGATGCTTGAAGGACCACTTCCACCCCGGGGCAGCGCTCTGACGGGGTGGAAGTGTCCAGAACACACAGGCAGTACTTGGCTGCTGATGCTAGTTTAGTTAGCGCCCACACTTCTGTTTCCACCATCGGTGGCGGTGGGGGAGTGGCAGATACGCTCCACCGTTACCATCCATGTTTACTTCCATAAACACTGAGCGCGCTCGCTGTGTGTGACGTCGTCGTGTCCTCTTCTGTGCATGCGGGACACTTTTGGGTCGTATGAAGTTCACACAGCAGATCACATACAAGTCGCATTGAACTGGAAACGTGAAGGAAGTCACAAAGAAATCCTCATTGAGCATCAAGTCCTGCAGTGTGAACGTAGCCAATCTGTGGGATTGTTCAGTCAGATAATACGCCGTCATCCTGATTGGTGACATTAAATGTCATGTTGGAGTCAGAATCCAAGGCTGTCGCTATGTTAAGGCTGTTTTTCATGGGATCCGTTCGTTTTTCCTGAAAACCTGTCGGATAGCAAGGTTTAGGATTGTTAAGGGTCAGATTATGGAGTCATGACTGTACATCTATTGACTTCCTTCTCTCCTGCTCTCTGTGCTCATAAATATTGTGTTTTGCGAATTCCTAATAAAGCTGTGCTTATCTACACATTTTCCTGTTTCTGATGTGAGACAACGGAATAAGTGTGAAATAGTGACTAAAGCGGGGCTCAGGAGTCGCTTTAGCAGCTTGTGTCCATGTTGCATTGACTTCTTCTGGAGTTCCACTTCTTACTGAAATAAGAACCGCTCTATTTGTTTTTATATGCTGGGGCTTCAAGTTCAACTCTTCATTTTTGCATTTTAATGAACTAAAAGTAATATTATGATAACAGTTTGTCAAAATAAAATGAACCTGAATGGGTTTTTTCTTTTAGGAAAATTAATTGTTTAGATTAATTGACTAATTTGCAAAATAGTTAATCGATCAATCACTAGAAAAATAGTCATTAGTGGCCGCTTTAGTTTTCATCAGTGCCATTAAACCTGCACTGTGTCCCTTTGTTTTTTCATGTATTTATCAAACTTTGTAAATGCCGGTCAGCAGATTCTTTCTCCTTTAGGATGAAACCAGGCTGGTTGTTGGTGGGAGCCAGAACGTTTCCCAGTATGTCAGGGGTTAGTGGTTACTGGTGTCTTGTCATTGCTGTTCTCTCTTATTTGCATGTTGAGTTCAGGCGATCTGGCATCTCTGCTGCTCTGTAATATCTGATCGGTGCTGCTAATTGGCAAACATGCAGACAGGAGTTGTTTGAACAGGAAGATTAGAAAATGTAACGTCACAGATAACGAGCAGATCACTGCTGAAGACCCCACAGTAAAAACCACCTCTTAGATTTGATAGTTAAATACAAGCAGTAAACAACTTCAACATACAAAATTGAATAAGGGTTTTCAATAGTACTGATTAAGTCAGAGTGATTAAAAAAAAAAAAGTTCTGCTCAAAGACAAATCGCCTGACTGGCCTGATTTTGTCGAAATCTGTCCAAACCATCAAACATAACTCAGCCGTACAGCTCTGACATTATTATTCTGATATTGCCGTCTGAAATTGTGGCCGTTTGAGAAGCGGGAACCCCAGTCGGGTCGAACCCTCTTCGCTCTGTTCCGGGAAATAATTAATCTTAACCTGGATGGCAGTGGTTAATTAAATATTGAGGCAGCTTAAGCGGCTGCACTGTCGCTTTGCTTTATCGGTCACTTCGCCAGATGACAGTCTCATCTCTTTTCCCTGCTCTGCATCTGGAGACACACTCTTCTCTCCTTATCTGGAACAGTGGCTCCATCAGATTAACACACAGCTGCCGGAGACGCGTTGTACTTTAGAAAATAAAACACTCCAGATGCCCTCAAGAGTCCCAGGAACAGTTCACCGAAGAGCTGCCGAGAGCTGGTCTGAGTTTAGACATGCAGGTATTATATGAAGCACATTTATTAGATGAATACATAAATAAATCCATAATAAATAAAATCCTCTTTTCTTGCTGCTGGGTACAAGCTCAGCCCGTTCAGCAGATGAGTTGTGACGTTTCAGGAGAGTCTGGGATTACAATGGCAGGCTGTGAGGTTCTAATCTGTCCTGCTGCCTCCATCTCCAGCTGCTTTTATTCTCTGTTCAGCCGGCACAGGTATCAGCAAATTTTATAGCGAGGGCCTGAGAAAAGACAGGAAGAGCCTTTTTACGGGACCACAGCGGGGATTAAACCCATATGTTATTAAAAGCAAAATATGACATCGTGGGAAACAGCAGTTAACGATGAGAAGACTGATTGTTAAGCACCTAGCTTAGATTAGCCGCTAGCACAAAGACGGGCTGGCTGTCTCCAGAGGTACAACGATCCATCTATCAACACCTCCAAAGCTCACTAATTAACACATGATATTCTGTTTAATCCTTACAGAAACTAGAGGCGCAGAAAACAAACAATCAGTTTTCCAGTGACCACTGATGCCCTCTTGGCTGGTTGCCTGGCAACTGCTGAACAGGGAACACCAGTTAACCCTCAATAAAACGTTGAATTGTCCTTTTTTACGCTTCAATTTTGTAAATGGATTAAATGAACAAGACACAGCAGGATCATTAGTGAGCCTAACAGGTGCTGGATGACTTTGATTTTATTAGCTTGGATTGAACAGACTCGCAGTTTACTACAGTTTACAGCGTGTACGCTACGATAAGCTAATCTTGTGAAGTTTGCAAGCTAGGCTAAGCTAACTTAATCACAGCCTTAACCTTGACCAGTCTACGTGCTAAGCTAAGCTAACTAAGTTTGGGCAGTCTGATTGCTATGCTTGAGCAGTGTGTATACTAAGCTAAGCTAACTAATCAACAGACTTTATTTGATCTTGTCTGTGTGCTACGTGACGCTGTAATGCAGTCTATATGCTAGGCTAAACTTGCCAAATGACCGCCTTAACCTTGTCCAGTCTGTATGCTATGCCAAACTTATTCAACTAAAGTCTTAACCTTGACCAGTCTACGTGCTATGCTAAGCTAAGTTAACTAAGTTTGTGCAGTTTGATTGCTATGCTTGAGCAGTGTGTATACTAAGCTAACTAATTTACAGCCTTTATTTGACCTTGTCTGTCTGCTAGGTGAAGCTAATGGAACTACTGTTTTTATCTGTCCAACCTGTATACTAGGCTAAGCTAACTAATTTAATGCAGTCCATATGCAAGGCTAAACTTGCCAAACTACAACCTTAATCTTTTCCTGTTTTTATGCTAACCTAACTTAACCAAAATACTGCTAGCTAAACTATAGCCTCAATCCTATGCACTGTGAATGCTTGGATAAGCTAACAAATGTTGTGTAGTCTGCTTGCTATGTCGTGCTAAGCTAACTATTTCCTTAGTCTGTTGAGTCTGCTAGGCTACAATAAATAAAGCCATAACCTTGGCCAGTTGGTTTGCTAAGCTAGTGCAGTCTGTGTGCTATGCTAAGCTAGCTGCATCACATCTTTTATGTAGTCATATCTGTATGCTAGGCTAATGTACAGAAACAGTGGCCTTAATTTTGGTACTTAATAGAAACACAAACAGGCCAAGAACCTGCAACTTAAGAAACATGAGAAGGCGCCACTATGTCAGATGCAAGCTGCTGCTGAAGCTGTTAGCTTCATTTTTAATCACACAGTTCAGAGTATTTCTGCTCAGAAAGTAAACAACCAGTAAATACCAGCTAGTTTTTGGACACACTGTGCAAAGTAAGTACAGTAGTGCCAGATGTGTCTGTTGGTCAGATTAAAGCTTTGGGAGGATTACTGTCTGCCTCTCCACCACCCACAGCAGCCAGACAGACCCACGCGTGTCTCTCGTGTTTTTGTGGCTGCATGTTACGTGAATTCTCTGAATGTCCAGTAGTCTGTTCTGTGGTCTCACTGACCTGCATGAGGACAGCCGTGGAGCTGCAGAGCCTCAGTCTGGACTCTGGAGGCCTCCTGTGATGTAACTTCTCTGAAACCGAGCCGGACGTCCGAACTGATTTGATTGAATAAGAGTGACGCAACAGTCCCACAGGTCCAAACAGAAAATAAAGTAGATGCTGGGTGGTGACACGTCCCGTCTCTGTGTTAAAAAGAAAGATGAACCTGCTGTCATTTTATTCAAAACCTGCGAGGAAATATATTGATATATAATTAATTAAAGGTCTGACGTGTCCCCTCAGGTGAGAGTAATTTGGTTTCGCCCACAGACTAAATAGAAACATGGCTCCATCTAGTGGTCATTTCTGATTACTGCGTCTGCACGTCGGTCCGTTTCACTCAAACTTGAGTTTCAAATAAAATATTTTTATGTAGTGAGAGAGCCAAAATACACAAATGAATCAATAAGAGAATAATAAAATACAAGTGGAAATAAAAAGAATAAATATATATATACATTTTTTAAAAATGTGGCAATATAAAGCAATATTAATCAAAAATGAATCCATGAAAGAAAAAGCTAATAAAAGTAGAAATATAAAGACAAATAAAATAGTAAAAATATTTATTTGTTTTATTTGATGTATTTATTAATTTTCTTATTATTTGTTAATTTCTTTTTTTAATTTCATTTTTAATTTTTTTTAAATAATTTCGCATTAAAAGCAAAAGGCACAATGACGTATCTACTACGCATTTTTCTGTATATATTTCCTTTGCTTTTAAAGCAACATAAAAATAAATAAAAATTTTAACTAAACAAAAAATCCTAAAATAAATTTTAAAGAAAATAGTCAAAAAATAAAAATGTATTATTTTTATTATTTTATTTGTCTCTATAGTTCTACTTTTATTATACTTTTCTTCTATAGTCATTTTTAGCTAAATAATATTTAAATAATATTTCATAATTGTTGTCAGCAAATCAAATTATTTCCATTTACTACTTTTTAAAAACAGTTGTTAAAATTCTCAGTAATATTAATAATAGTGAATAAGTTAACACACACATCAAATGTATGAAATGTTGAAAAATGGTTTCTGTAAAGACTTTTTGTTTTTCTTTATCAAGTTCAGTAAACATTTTAGTTTTTATGGTGGAGTTTACAGGAACTGGCTGCCGTCATCCTGCCTGTGAACATGAGCTTTCCCTTTTCTTACAGACATTTTATGCACAAAATTTACTAAACTATAGGTTGTCATCCACTGTAACAAGGCCGGGGAATACAGGCAGAACTATTGTGCGAACTTTGAAAACATGTATTATTGATTCATGCTAAAGAATCTGTATTTATGCAAATATTTACCACTTCCATCAGTTTTTAATCACATCTAAGTGGTCTCAGTTTATTTTTAACTTACACATTGTGAGGTCAGCTTGACTGTCGGTTTTACAGCAATTCAGTTCCCTTTTTGTTCACTTCATCTGGACTGGATGCTAAACAAATGAGTCCAAGCTTAAATAAAACAGTCCTATGAATCCAACATCTCAGACATTCAAAGTAATCTCAGCTGACTCTCAAAACAGGAAATATTGGAAAACAACTCAACACAATAAAGACCGGTAAAGACTGTGATAAATGCTGAAATGAGTACAACACACAACACAAAGGAAACAATTTGAATCATTTATTTTGGACTGAATCATTGAATACAAAAACCATTGGGGGCAGTGAGTGACAGCGAGAAACCACAGGAAGTATTTACAAATGCATTATCTACAAAAAAAAACAAAAAGAAAAAAAAAGGATGGGATATTTGAAATCTGTTTTCCCCAAAACAGGCAAAAATAGAGAAAGAGACCCAAAGGTAGAGTGAGCAAGTGCTAAAATGTCCACTGGGGGGAGTGTGGAGCGAAGCCAGTGGCTCTGAACGCCTCTGAAGCTTCATCACATCGTGTAGATGACACCGGCTGGCCGTTAACGCCACAGCTGTCAACATCTCATGTGACCGTCGTCATGAACGTCGACCACCACGAGATCATTTCAGTCCCTCAGTCACTCAGGATGAGTACCAGTCGTCCGTCTTTCTCCATTCTCCCCTTTTTGGTCTGTTAGAAACTGCTTAGGAAGCCTCCTCGTCGATCTTCGGCGCCAAGTAGTATTTGACGTGTCCCATGTCGGCAATCTTGTACTCCACCACTGTGGGAAGGAAAAAAAAAATCTGTCAAGTCTGAGCCACGGCGGATGAAATGAAGACTTTACTGGTAGTCGAGTCAGAGAAGGACTTACCGAGGGGGATGTCGGCCGACATGCTGAGGGTGACCGTCTTGGACAGCGGCGTGGCCTTAGTGAAGAAGTTCAGATAGTTGAGGGCGAAGATCAGCTGGACGGGCTCGTTCATCTCAATGGTTACCTGAAAACGGAAAAGTAAAAGGTGTGTTAGAGCAGCCAAAGGAACGGCTTTCTAACAGGCTGTTGAAACTCTATTATTATTTTTAGATTAATTATTCATTGCAGACAAAAAAAAGAAAAAAAGGACATAAATCTTGACAACTGAGAAGCTGAACAACAACTAAAGCAGCTGAAGTTGAATTTGCGCCCAAGTATTTTAAGCTAAAACCAATAAGAGTAAGAAGCAGAACCAAAGCCAGAGTCCAAACTGGGTCATCTGACCTGCTGCCAAGGATGATGTATGATTCAATTAATGGCACAAAGCACAGAGGAAACCCATTAGCCTTTACAGGGCTTTAAAAATGGACAAAGTCACTGCTACGCCTCAACAGAGTCGATGTTTTTACAGGTTTTTATAACTAATATATCTACAGAATTTACATTTAATACGTTGATAAGAAACCCTTAAACTTTACTGCAGAATATTCGGGACCAGGACAAAATGTTTACAGCTACAAAACAAACATCTCATCTCCCTCCTCAGCATGTCAATATTATGGTTTCCTACCACATCTGTGATGAGCTAATAGGTTCTACGATGCACTAAATGTTGGGTTCACGTCTAGTCTAACACTCACAGCCTCTTCCTCTTTGTCTACGTTGCTGGTCTGGGACAGCTTGATGTTTCCGGTTCCCAGCTCCCCCGAGGCGGAGAACTTGACTCCGTCCTTGGCGCAGGAGATCATGACGGCGTCGCCGATCTGAGACAGGTCGCGGCAGATGCGAGCGAACTCCCCGGAGGGCATCTTCACCACGCAGCTGTACTCCTGCTCCTGCAGGGACAGACAAGGAGAAGGTCAGATACAGCGTGTAATGAAAGCATGGCTGGAAACAAAAGGACGACGACGGGCAGCGGATGACTTACTGGAATACCGAGCTGCTCCACGTCCAGATCCATCAGCTTCATCTCGTAGTCAGAGACTTTCTCCTGGTCTGCAAGAACGAAGGGAGGCGGTGAATAAGACACGAATGAACACAGTTAAACAGAATCTGTCAGGTTGGTTTTATTACTACTTTACTTACTGACTGTCTCAAAAACAAGAGCGAGTGTGTCGGCGTTGTCTTCTGCTCTGAGGGTGATGATGTCCTCGTTTCCTGCACACTTCAGGATTTTTGACATACTAGATGACAGAGAGGGAAAAAAAGAGGGTTACACACCGAGATGGTCTGATTTATATTGTTGAAATTTGAGATGATGCATGACAGTCAATACTTTTCCCAAAAAAATCAAAATAAGAAAATAGCATGTACTGCCTTTTATTCAACTAAAAGTAATAACAGTGATGCTTCTGTTGGCAGATTTAAAGCTGCATCATATGAGCGGAAATTGTCCTTTAAATGCATTTAAACCGGTAAAAACAGCTGGATCGGTTATATGTTGGGTAAAATCGCGCGCAGACTTGAGGGGAAACACCGGCGCTGCACGGACTTAAGGTAGTGACGTACAACCGGAAGTGGAAGTTCCCGGGTTAAACAGAGATTCCCGCCAGCAGCCTTGGCGCTCAAATGACGTCGATGAGTAATCATAATAGCGCCCAATTCTCCTAAACTGCGCCAAAAATTGTAATTTCAACACCAAACAGCGACTTTGAGGCCGATAACGGACTGAAAACGGGTCTAACAGCCTCTACTTTGTGAGCTGACAGTAAAGAGTTAACCGGTTCGGCTCAGAGCCCAGCTCAGAGAGGCATGCCCGGGCAGCTCCGCCAACATGGCCTCTCTTTGTCAGCCTCACACATCACACACAGAACATTATAATATATTAAAAGACAGACACCGGATCCACCGTTAGACCGAGTGGAACGATATCAGGCGACGATGTGCGTAAAAACAGCTCCAACAAACCGAATCTAGAGCCGCTTCTACTGCGGACAAACTTGATCAAACTACCACAGCAGCTACATCAGTCAGTTTAACTCCTATAAAAGCTAACATCACTACACATTAAAGACCGTGAGTGGTTTTATGGAGGACGTGGACTTTGTGCCGCACCTGCTCAGGTTCACTCCCATGGCGAGGTTTCTGTCGCAGCGGTACGAGTCGAAGCCGTCGTGCCGCAGGGTGAGCTGGACCAGCGAGACGTGAGACGAGTCCATGCTCTGCAGCGAGATGCCGGACGAGCTGACGTCCCAGCAGGCCTCCGTGATCAGATCCTTCAGCGCCTCCAGAACCTTCTTCAGGATGGAGCCCTGGACCAGGCGAGCCTCAAACATGGTTGCTGTGGAGTTTTACGTCTGCGTAGTTCGGAAAGAAGAAGGAAGAGCTTTCGAGCCGCCTTTTAGCGTCGCTCCGTGTGAAGTGCAGGCTGTAGGTTGTAGTTTTCGGAGTTCAGGCGCTTCTGGAAGTTCAGGCTTTGTGTTGTTTTTCGCTCGGCGGCTGCACACGGACGCGACTTTCGCTGCGCAAGAGGAGGTTTGAGCTGGAAGCGCGCGCTAACGTCCGCATTTAATGGTTCGGCGTCGTTGCGTCATCACGTACGGACGTCGATGCCGCCCACCCGCTAAAAACAGTGGACGCTGATGTCGGCCATGTTGGAGAGGACAAGAGTGTAAACTGTGATAAAAACCTGGCAGTGAGGTCGTATGTTGAACACAGACCTAAACAGGGACTATAGTTAAACATAAACTGAATGTAAATGCACTTTATTAGACCATTTACAAATTCTGATGTACTTTAGTGCAATTTAAAGGGTAATATTTATTTGCACCTTATGTATTTTACTGCTGAAGCTATTGGTCATATTTCAAATTCAGCATGTTTTAGACATTCAGACTAGTTTTCACCTATTTTAGTTCATCTTTTATTTGATAGGGACACTGTAGTTTAACACAATTCCATTACAGAGCATGACACTGATGTTTTGCATAAAGAGTTTACAGCTATTGCTAATTTTAAACTTGAAGACTGTACAACATTTACATACACATCTGTCAGGCTTATAAACCACAATACGCTAAAGACATGACAGTACAACGAAACACAATGAAATGCATAAAAGGGAAAAGAAATAAAGCAACTACAAATTGTTGAAGAAATATAAATACTGATATTTAAAAAAAAAAAAAAAAGATAATTTAAACCTAAAGGTTAAGATCATCCAATATTATGTAAAATACAAGTTTACCTAACTAAATTAAATATTAAGGTTAAGAGCCCACATTATATAAAACACCAAACTGAAGAACCTGCAGTATTATATACATGACCCCACAACTCCAAAGATTCCTACCTTAAGCACATTGGCTACAATAGACTCCCTTTTAACAGGATAGTGTGCCATTTATATATCTGGTTGCTGTGGTCACCAGCTGCCTTACAAAAATTTAGTTGATATTTTTAAGTATTGTGAAATGTGGGATTCTGCATACAAAGCTGTTGGATCCCCTCTCAGGTCTCATTAAATCACACTGATCATGGATCAATAGTCTTGAATTTAACTTGCATAGACTTTGACTTAGAGAGGAATTTATACCACCTTACATTACTTAGTATTCTATAAAGCACACAAATACATCACATTATATAAAATTATCATCTTAAAATGAATGTTTCTCTTGTGTTCCTGCTCTGCAAAGAAACTACATCTGATAAATAAAAATAGGAGGATATGTACTATATTTATTTTGAAATGCCATGACATAGGAGTGGAGAGTTACATAAAATTGAAATAATCTTTGGTATTTTCACTGCCATTTTCAAAATGCATTGTAAGTTTCATATAAAAACGAATCCTAAAATGTTTAAAGTACAACTAAAGCAAGTCTTTTTTTTTTCTTTTTGCATCTTTACCAGTGACAGTCATCACTTTGCTTTTGATTTTAGAGTCGATCCAAACTAATAAAAAAAACAGTTCTTCCTCTTGTGTGGAAATAGTGCAAAGAACAGGATGACATTAAAAATTGATTTATTGATCAATGAGAAGCGCTCGTCTCGACACAGCTTCACAAATCACAGGTACGCCCCCGTTTGGTCGCACACGTACAGACGCACATATAAAAGGATGTTGGTTTTAAAACGGCCTTTAAACCCTGAGAATATACAGATTCAGGTCACTTAACAGGCTCGTCTGACACTGGACTCAGATATGAAGGATGTTCAAAGGTCTTAGAAAAGAGAGCAGCGAACAGTCGTACAAGAAAAGCAGTCTGAGGTATTAAGGAATGTCAGACATGAAAATTTGCATTATGTGTTGTGGCAGGCATTTATATTTGGACGGGTACAAATTTGAGAAAGGTCGGAGTGCAGACGCCGTGGCCTTTTCACTCCATCTGCTTAGAGACCCTCGGACAGGATGTAGTTGGTTGCCATGGCGAGGATGGGGGCTCCTGTTGGGACACCGGGGAAAGGACCGCTGGACCCGGCGATGTCGATGTGGGAGTACGGCAGAGGGGTGGCAGAATCCACACCGTGCTGCAGTGGAAAGTAAAAACACAGATTAATCCCTGCACATCTTCATCAGCGTCCAGCAGGAAACTTATTGTGACAATGTGTGAGCACCTTGTCGAGCCCCGAGGCCATGATGAGGAAAGCTGCAGGGGTCTGATGTCCTCGAGGCGTGGCGGAGGACGGCAGGTTGTTGCACTGCAGAATGTCCTCGTACTCGGACTTGCCCTTGTGGAAGTCGTAGTCCTCTCGTCTGATACTGGACACCTCGAACACGTCGCCCAGCTCCTCTCCAGCTGCAAGACGTGATGAAGATCATATGTTAAACTGTGTTGGAAGCAATGAAGCACTGCAAAGCAACGAGCAGGAAAAGGGTCACGGTTTCTAAGTATGTGAAGCTGCCCCAATAGCGACATCTCCTGGGCAACCTGTAGTACTGCATCTGTTGAGAAAGATGTGTGGTTTCAGGATTAAGCGGTGCATAGATAACGGATGGATGGATGGATGTTTCTTCATCAGAGGAACTGCTTCAGTTGTTGCAGTTTATTTAGTGGGGAAAGGATGATTACAAGTGAATTAATTCCAGTGTCGATAAAGGCTACAGCTGTGGTTGAAAGCTTTGGAAAGCACCAGTAAGTATCCATCCATCATCTCTACACCGCTTAATCCTCACTAGGGTCATGGGGGGCTGGAGTCTATCCCAGCCGACTCAGGGTGAAGGCAGGTTCACCTGGACAGGTAACCAGTCTATCACAGGGCTACACTTAGAGACAGACAACCAAGCACACTCACATTCACACCTACGGACAATTTAGAATCACCAATTAACATCAGCATGTTTCTGGACTGTGGGAGGAAGCCGGAGAACCCGGAGAGAACCCACGCTGCACGGGGAGAACATGGAGACTCCACGTAGAAAGATCCTGGCAATGATGCTAACCACCGAGCCACCTTGCAGCCCCAGTAAGTAGACTTTGAATAGTTTCTGCTCAGACACGCATAATCTTTATTATTGTTTTCTTACCTTTCTGCCACTGGGCAGCATTTCCGCTGCGATGGGCCGGTCCATTATCCATGATGATCTACAACAAAAAGTTCACATTAGTTTTTTACAGCACCGAGCTGTGCGGATACGTGATATCCACAGATGTTAAAGTATTTTCTGTTTTTCTGTGCGGTCCTTACAGAGTAGTTGGGTCCCATGGCTCTGATGGCGTGACCAGTCAGCGTGGCGATCGTAAACAGCTGAGGAGACGTCTCACGTACCGCCTGCAGAGACACCAAGGGCACGATCACACTGAGAAGAGATATAACTGAAGAATATGAATCAAGAGGTGACTTTAACGAGCAGTCCTCACCTTCTCCTTCATCTCACAGAGCAGGTCGACCATCACCATGCGTCCCTCGGCGTCGGTGTTTCCCACCCTCACTCTGCGACCCGCACGGGACACCACCAGCTCATCGGCCACGTAGCAGTCTGAGAGTCACAGACGTGTATGAAGTCAGCTAACAGGAGGCGCTAAAACTTAGAAATATCACCAGGACTGAGTGAAGCACACTGACCTGCACCCACGCTGTTCCTCACCATGGCCATGGCGCCGACTACCTTCAGATGTTTGGGCTTCAGATGGGCTAAAATCTGCAGAGTGGGAAGGGAGCAGCAAAAAGTGAAGTCCAAATTAAAATGTCCAACTCCTGGGAATTTCCAAGGACATAAATAATGCAAATATGGGCTCGCAAGGAGGAACATATTCATCTCTGTGACTCTAATGGGCTTGTTGTTAATCACGGCCGAGCAGCGTCTGAGTTCAGCTGTTGATTTACAGCGAAGTCACAATATTTATCACAGCCACTGAGGTTTTATGATTCAGGTGCAGTCGCTCACCTGGAAGAAGCCGGCAACTGCAGCAGATCCACATTTGTCCCTGTGCATCCCGGCCATGATGCCGCCGGCCTTGATGTCGGCTCCACCGGTGTCGTAGGTGATGCCCTGGAGACAGAATCAAACCGTCAGCCATGCAGCGATGCAGCACATGCTAACAATCCTTTCATTTGTCCTTGATTTACCTTAACGAGGAGCTGTCATTAATTCTTTTTCTTATCAAATTTCTGCAAAATTTTCTGAATAATCAAAAAATTGCTTCATCAAAATTGTGAAAATGTCAAAACAACTTCCT
>NW_007577968.1:304481-315981 GCF_000690725.1 Stegastes partitus
AGGAATTAGCAAGTGACTAATTAGTTGCTTGACAGAAAACTGTTGCAGAGAAGCAAAAGAAACGTCAAATATTGGCTCAAATATGAGGATTTGATGCTAGCAGTTGAGGGTCTTTCAAAGAAATCCAGAAAAGGACACCACGATTTATAGATATTGTTTTCTGAAGCTCAAATTGATTTTTCCAAATCCATGCAGGACTTTACATCTTTTAACTGAAGAGTCGCTCCACTTGTGCAAAACAGCTCGTTTGGTAAATAAAAATGAAAATTTCAAGACTTTCAACTTAGAGTTTGGCAAGTTATGGTCTAAGGCCACCAGCACATAGTGGATCTGGTTTAATTTGATGCTGTAGGACTTCAGAACTTGTATAAAAAATTGAATCACGTTTAGGAATGATGGACAGAGCCAATACATGTGAAGCAAAGTACCAGGTGCTCTTCCACAAGTTGGGTCAACATCTGGATACATGTGTGCCAACTTAACCTTTGACAAGTGCACACGATGGACAACCTTAAACTGAATGAGTGCGTGTCGAGCACACATTGATGAAGGCCAAGGATAGAATCCCACAGCTCCTCTGTGATGGTAAAACTAGATCCCTCACACCTTCTGTTACCACCTAACCTTCTTCTGTATGTCGTTTTAAAAAAAGAGGTCATCTGAGGAGTCTGGCAATAACACATGACATCAATCAGGACCTCAGAACCAGACACTCAGCATGAATGAGGATATTACTGCGTGATCTCTACGCTCAAAAGAAATCAGTGAGATAAAGATGGAAAAGACAGACAGTGAGTCTGACAATAGTTGGATCTCATGCAGCATAATTCAGCTGTAGTCCAAAGTCAAACATTGATCTCAGGGGTGACAGTGATTCTCCATTTCAGTCTGATTAGCAGCTACAGCTTTGTGACACAGAATGAGCATTTAATGTTATATTTTAGAGATAGTTTTCTTTGTTTTCTGTCTCGCTCTAGACTGTCAGAATGAAAGCAGACAGAGAGGGAGAGGTGTGACTTCCAGCCACGAAGTGAACCGTGGATGTTTGAGTTGTGCCTCTACATGCTGTTTGATGGCATTTGTTTCTCTGAAATACACTCAGATTTAAAAGTAAATGTGAGAGAGCACATATACTCAGGGGTTAAGCCTTCCTTTAAGGTTTTACTGCTTCAAAGACGGACGTCTGTGAGTCTCACCTTTCCCACCAACATGAGCGTCTTCTGGATCGGTCCCTCTCCACAGTACTGCAGCCTGACGACTCGGCCCTGGTGACGAGGGACGCCTGAAAGCAGAGCAGACGAATGGATATACATGCTTCTTTAAAAAAAAAACAAAAAAAAAAACAATAGCTAGCAGTCCTACAATATGTAATAAGTGACAAAAATTCTCTCAGTTTGCAATATGTCACATGTACTCAGGTGTAATCTACCACAAGCATTTCCTCAGGTACCTCTGTTGCTCGCTGCTATTGTAATACATTTTTATATCCATTTTATACCTGCTGTCACTTATTTATTTTGTTATATACACCTATAGGCTCTACAAATGTCTTGTTTGTCTTGTTTTTGTCTTGCACAGTTTGCTAATTTATAGTTGTTCTTTGCACTGAATGGGATTGCACCCACATTCGTTGTTCTTTTTTTGGTATAATGACATTAAAAGGACTCTGATTCTGATAATAATCTGTTGTCCTACTGTTGGCACAGCGGTTGACGGCAGCCAGACAGGGATATTCCTTCTCCAGAGTCTTCAGGTCGCTCACAACTTCCACCTGCATGTGAAAAAACAAAGATTAGTTTTTATGTTTGGGACCAGAAAACAGGAGTTTAAAGAACCACCAAACACCTGCAGAACTGTTTCTACATAAGGCTCCTCATTACCGTCACGGGGCTGTTCCTGAAGAGCTCCTGGACGTATTCAGCCACACGAGGAGCAGCCATACGTTCAGGGTCGGAGCCTCCGATGTCACGATACGCCAGCCTGAGGACGGGAGATGAGTGAGTGAACAAACACAACCCGGGAAGTCTTAGCAGAGGACGAGGACAAGCGTCCGACTCACCTGCCGCTCTCCAGAGCGTTGGCGAGCTCCACCATCTTCTTCGCCTGAGCCTCCTGCGCTGCCCACAGCCCCAGAACACACACCTTGTAGTCAGAGGGTTTCACGTTCCCCTCTCGCACCTCAAGAGGCTGGAAGAAGAGAAGACAGCAAGTGAGTGTTTTTTTTTTTGCAAACATATTTTTTACATTTGGAAAGTACATTATGGAAGTAAACATGGATGGTAACGGTGGAGCGTATCTGCCACTCCCCCACCGCCACCGATGGTGGAAACAGAAGTGTGAGCGCTAACTAAACTAGCATCAGCAGCCAAGTACTGCCTGTGTGTTCTGGACACTTCCACCCCGTTGGAGCGCTGCCCCGGCGTGGAAGTGACCCTTCAAGCATCAAGCCTTCCTTGTGTCTCGACCTCCGTCTTGACAATCCGACATGAAAGAAGGTTTTACATGTAGTGTCGAATTATCGAGTCACGACTGTATTGTGGTTTTTCTCACCATGTAGAGAGCATGAAGGGCCCCGAGTGCAGCCACCAAGGTGCTGTTCTTGTAGTCCTTGTGTGGAGGACACACCAGCAGGGGGCGCTGCATGCCGGCTTTCAGGGCCCTGAAGAGACAAACAGGTGTTGAAAGTGAAACGTGGACGTGCAGCAGCAACATGAGTCACTAAGAGGGAAAAATCAGCTGCAGTTAACTGACCGCTTGATGCCGTTGACGGCGGCGTCACTGAAGCGCCGGACGTCATCGTAGTCGCGGTTTACGGGGCCGGTGGAGGCAAACACCAGCCGGTTACCAGGGAGACCAGGGACCTTGAGGACCACCACCTCCTCCCCCAGACCGCTGTCCACCTGCAGGCAGAGACACACCACACAGCCAATCAGAGCACATGACACCACCTTTTAAAAAGCCCTGAACAGAATAAAAAACCCACTATCGCATCATCATGTATTTGTTTACGATGATTTCAGGTCCTTTATCTCAGCTGCTCACAACATTTGTGGTCTCGACTCCTTTAATTGACTCAATGTGGGATCGGTCAACGCTGGATGTACAGTTTAAGGCCACTGCAGGTGAATTTTCCAGGAATTCAAGAAAAAAACTTAATAAAAGAGAACAATTTCTGAAACATAAACAACCTTGTGCAGCATAATAGCTTTTATTCCTGCTGTTTCAACCCTGTCAACCTCATCAAGACTCCTCAAAATGATCTTTTCCTTCATGAATATGTGGAAAACCTCCTGACCTCATCTGATTCAATCTGGCAGGATTCACTTCTGGTTACTACTCATACCATAGAGATATAGAAGCTCTTCTAAGCACATTAAAACTAAAAACAAACCTCTACTGAGCGGTAATAACTTTATTTTTACCATAATGTAGTCATTTGGCTTCAGGTTTTTACTGAGACGAAGCACAAATGCAAAGAAAGCTCTCTATAAAATCAGAATTAATCCTTAAATATATACTTTTTCCTCGTTAGTATTGGGGTTGTGAGCGAGTGCATAGACACAAATGAAGGTCAGGTGAGTTCAGTGGCAGAGGAAACCTACAGAGCTGTAGTCCTGCAGAGGAGCCTTCAGACTCTCGAGCTCGGCGGGCAGAGTGTCGTAGCTCTGGGTCACCAGGACGATGCCATCGAAGCTAGAAAACAAACAACACCATCATGTAACAACAACCGTCTGACAGCTAGAGGGGAAGTGCAGCATTTCTCCTGACACTCACTTCTGGTTCTTGAGGTCGGTGGTCCACTCGATGGGCTGGACGCTGGACGGAAAGACAAACCGCAGCGTCAGCATTTTGGAAACACAAGGCTGAGCCAAGATAGACGGAGTGATGCAATCAGGCAGGTTAACGATAAGACGGTGAGTAAACGTCTCTGAGACCTTTGAGATCTGCAGCTGTCGGAGTGCAACAGGCACATTTCTTCCTTGTCTGCACTTTGGTGAGAAACCTCAGCATGAGGAGATTATTTCTTGTCTCGAGACTTTGCACCTTGTGTGCAGTTTAGAGGAACAATCATGTCACAGTGCGGCACAGACAGATTTGTTCAGACAAGTCAGACGCTTCGGGCGTCATATGACACTGGAAAGGAAGTAGGGTAAGACTGAAAGTGAAATCTCAGCAAGAAACACTTTGTGCTTTAAGTGGGAACACAATCCAGATTTGGACAAAATGAGAGGATCAGATTCTGTTACTCTGACCTATAACTGAGCATTTAATTACTCTCCATTGCTGATTATTGTTTTCTCGATAACCCAATTAAATGTTTGCACAAGGAAATGGTGAAAAATATTGATCGGTGTGTTTAAAAACCCACGGTGACGACATCCACAGGCCAAATATATTCAGTTTACTCACAGAAGAAATGAAAACATTTGCTTTTAAGAAGCCACGATCAGAAAATGTAGACATTTATCCTTAAAAACTGATTCAAAGACATCACTTGATTTATAAAAACAGTTGCAGATTAATTTAATGGCTCACAAATAATGAATTAATTGATTATTTTGTCGCAGCAGACAGATTGTTTTTAGTCAGACGCTTCAGGCATCAAATGACAAAGAAAAAAAAAACAGCGTAGAAGCTTTTTATGGAAACTGGATCCAGATGTGATTCGTGGCAAGATCAGATTTTTCCATTTTAAACCACAAGTCATTACAGTTTTTATTGTCAATTAATGCATTAGTTGTTTGTGCTATAAAATATCAGAAAATGGTAAAAAATGTGAATCAGTGTTTCACAAATCCAGACATGAGAAATGTTTTGTTCTGTCAGGAACCCGAAATATTCAGTTAACTGTCACAGAGGAGTAAAGAAACCTGGTTTAAATTAAATTATTCAAACGATTTAAAACACTGGGCGTTCAGTAATTGTAGCTCCAATAAACACACTCAGTGTCTGGCTGAACGAGCTCCTCTGATCTGAACTCATCTGAAGTGGACATTAGAAAAGCTGCAGCTCATCAGACAATAAAACCTTCAGGAGCCTCGTCGCTGTTAATTAATGCAGAAACGGAAATAAATGCACGTCAGAAAAAAACGTTCCAGCGACACTAAAACCGGCCGTTTAGACAGAAGCGGTCGTTAATCCCACCTGGTGCACATTTTGTCCTCCTTCTCCGGTGTCTTCGGGGTGAAAGAGGCAGCCGAGCGCCGGTAACAACCGTTTCTTCCGTGAAGCGCACTCCGCTCGGTCACATGACCCCGTAAGTGACACTCGTGCCGCCTTCACGGCCGCACGTAGCTCGGAATTACGACAATCCCCAAAGTAAAATGCTGCTTAGGCACTATAGCAAAGCTGGTAGAGACTCTAAGCAGCTGCTCTCAGTGGATTATGAAGTCTTAAAATCATGCGCTTGAGATTTTGATGTGAAAACGTGAAATTCTCTAACGTATTTACGCTAATTTGTTCATGTAAGCGGAAGTTCCCACCGCACTGGAAAGGCGCCTTTAGCGACACGGTTGGGAGTTGTAGTTTTTCAGCACGGATTCAACAAAGAAGAAACGAAGCATCAGAGGATTATGTCACGGGTTTAGCAATTGATTTGTGCCATATTTTGTAAAACATCTACTAACCGTGACAACACTCCAACGTCGATTGAATATTTATTTATTTTGCTTTTGACAGCATTGACCTCACTGACGCTGAAGTTAGCTTGTAATTCAGAAGTTAAGGGAAAATTTAAGGGAAACTTAAGCTTTACGCTATTTGTGAAAAATAAACAAACAAATAATAATGAAAAAAAACAAGCTGGAATTTCCTGTTTTTGTTTTTATATGCAGATCACATTAGACCAAGTCCAGATTTTAAAAAATAAAATAAAATAAAATAAATTTAAAAATAAAACATATAAAAAGGAAGGGGAAATAAAAGTACATATATTTTATGTTTAGGTAATATATCACGATTGTACGCCCACTTGTGAGTGCAGCTGCAGAATGAGCTTTAAGTAAAAAGAAAACGTGTGTGATTTAGGACACAGCTTTGGTCTCATTTGTTCTTCATGCAACAAACAGATCATAAAAAAAGCTGTTAAATCTCCCTTTTCGGCAGAATAGAGATTTCACACATCAAACACGGTGCAGAATGTTTTTAGATCTGGTGTAACATGATCAGCATACAACAGAAAGTCAGTGAAATCTTTAATTTATACATTTTCATAATTAAAATAAACGTTTCACGAATGTAAAATTGGGTTTCAGGTGAGAGTTTATGATCTAAAACGGTTCAACATCAATAAAATGTGTTTAAACTCCCCCAGAAATGCTCATTTGGTTCTGCAAGTTGAGCTTCCCTTAACTTTCCCCTTAAGTACCGATTCTGAGGCTCACTTTAATGGACTACAAACGCAACCCGGAAGTAGTGTGAAGTAGCGTTTTTCTGTGCAGAAGCAGAGGTGAGTACTGAGTGGCCAGAGTGCAAAGGGCGGACAGCAGCAGCAGTTGCATTTCACAGTCTTGTAGAAATGGTGTTTGATCAGAGATAAGCTCCAGCTGCAGGTAGAGTCCACGCGCTTCTCACCTCGATAGTGATCTGCAGCTCAGTCGTCATGTGAGAGCAGAAGGTCGTAATGAGGATTTATGCTTCTATAATCTGCATTTGTTGCGTCTCACAGCCGTTTGTCAACGAACCGGTTTGGGTTCAGCTCACATGAGAGTTTTACTAAAGTCATAAAACAAACAGGTGGCTTTGTTCTTATGTCAGGAGTGTTTCCCCACTTTGTCTGCAGTGTTTGCACGTTTTCACCAACAGTTGTACAAAGTGAGATCAGTTTATTCAAAGACATGTGCTTACAGGTGATTGCTCAGCAGGATCCGACTGAAATCATAAATCAGTAGCACATAACTGCACTGAACTTCTGATTGCCAAACTGTTGAGGGGAAATTTCTTCTCTTTTCTGCTGCCAGCATATTAAATATTAAGTCAAACTTCTTTGCTCTATTTCATATAATCTCAAGGATCCCCTCTGATGAAAATCAAGTTTATTTTTTAAGTACCTTGTGAAACATTTCCACCTTTGACCGTCTCAAACACACAGATTCAAACTTCCAGGGTTTAATGTGTAACAAACCTACAGAATCGATTCAGTCAGCTTGAGTAGTTTTGTTTTGTTTTGAGCATGTATGGCTGAATGAATCGGCTTAGATCCGTAAATAGATCTCTACAACATCCCATCTGAGCCGTTTTAAGGCTAGAAGTTATTTTTTTCATGGATTGAACCTCTAAATATGTAACTTTGATGCACAGAAATGGGTTTTTAGGTGTTAAATCAAGGATGGAAAGGGACATCGAACATATTTGCATTTTGATGGATTCTGGAGTTTTGGATGAAGCTGAACAACGTGGAAAAACCAATAAGAGACGGAAAATGTTCTATTTTTAAGTTCTAAACATGTCTGGAAAGCCTCTTTTACAGAACCTTTTCGCTGAAAATAAGATTTTTACTTTGTTAACGAGTCAGTATGGGTTTTTTTTATATGCTGGATGATGCATTATGAGTGAAATAATCAGTGAACACCACGGCTGAGTGTCTCCACCTTGAAGCTGCTGTGGACTGATTTGGACTTTCAGTGTTTCATCTGAGACAAACCACAGGAACCAACCTGCCAACTTGCTTTCTGAATCAGTTTCCGGTTTAAACATGTTTGTGTGGCTGATTTACTAGAATAACACAGCTTTTTTTTGGGCAGCTTGCAGTAGTTTTACAGTGTTTGAGCAGAGCTGTGTGGAGAGGCAGCAGCTTCTGATTCCCTCAGATTCATTATATGTGATCCATTATAAGAAAAACGTACAAATATGTAACTCTGATACACAGAGGTGAGTTTTTAGGGGTTTAATCAATGACAGCAGAGCGACTTTTGGACTTTTAGTTTGACAAAATAAGTCATCTGAACTGTCACAAGGACTTCCTTCTATTTTATGACAGCTGACAATTAATAGTTTATTGAAAAACTACATTAAAGGACCAGTAGATGTGATCTTAGGTGGTGTTTCTTGACATGTAGAGGATCGGGTGTAACCTAAATCTAACTGTTTGATTTCTGTCTCCTCACGTCTTCCCCAGATGAGACTCCCTCTTCGATCCTTTTGCATCTTCAGGACTTTGATCCATCGAAGGCTGACAGCAGACGTACAGAGACGAAACTTGAGCGGTGCAGGGATGCGTCTGGTGCAGTTTCGTCGTCACGGTGACGGAGGAGGCGTCGTCAGGGTGGGAGTGGAGCGAGGCGACGGGCTGGGCGTGGTGGACCTGAAGGCGTTCGACCCGTCCATGCCCTCGACCATGAGAGAGCTGCTGGAGCTGGGAGAGGCGGGTCTGGAGAGCGCACACAGGTAGAAAACACATTCTGATTTATTATCTCCTCAGTTCACATCCGTCCCTGAAGCTCTGTCGTCCTCCACTGACCCTCATCTGTCATCATTTCTCAGTCGTCTTCTTGAATCACCTTCCTCCTCCTCATCCTCCTCATCATCTTCTTCATAAATCATCCTCACAGTAACCATGATCTCAGTAAATCAATGAGCTTAATCATCGTACAT
This sequence comes from Stegastes partitus, assembly GCF_000690725.1. Taxonomy (NCBI): domain Eukaryota; kingdom Metazoa; phylum Chordata; class Actinopteri; family Pomacentridae; genus Stegastes; species Stegastes partitus. The sequence goes on from NW_007577968.1 coordinate 313,074, forward strand.
TACAAACCTCCATCTTCCTCTAAATGATTCGGATGTCTTGAATTATTGGCAAATCAGCAGCATATTCTTGTCTTCATTAATCACCATCTCCTTCACTCATTCCTGCTCCTCCATCAACATCCTTAATCAGCAACTTCCTGTTTTTGATAAATCATCTCCTACTTAAATCTTCTGACATCCTCTCTGTGCTCCTGAAACTTTCATCCTCCTCTGTCAGCGTTTGTTCTTTCAGATTCTTCATCTCTTTAACCATCCCTCCTCCTCCTCCTCAGAGCTTTGGCGTCTGATCAGTGTTTGGTGGATCGAGCCGACATCCAGCTGCTGCCTCCCGTCTCGGCCCCGGAGAAGGTGGTGTGTGTGGGGATGAACTACAAGGACCACTGCCTGGAGCAGAACGCCCCCATCCCCAAAGAACCCATCATCTTCAGCAAGTTCCCGAGCGCCATCACGGGGCCGTACGACGACATCGTTCTGCCCACAGAGAGCCAGGTCAGAACCGGCAGGCAAACGTCATTTATGTTTATAAAATAGAGGCGACACAGGAAGAAAAAAAAAAAAAGGATGGAGATAAGAGAGAAACAATAGTTTCACCCAAATGATGAAGTTTTAAGATAAGAGAAGATTATTTCTCCCTTATCTGGGAAATTTACAAAAGTAAGACCATTGTTGGTTCTGATTTGGTTTCTTTGAGATAAGATTTTTAAATCAGTCCTTTTAGTAACAAAGAGCCAAAGAAGAGCAGCTGAAGTTAGTGTAAAAGCAGCAAAGTGGTTCAGTCGAGACAGAGGAGACGACCTGAGGCTGATGATTAAAGCCACGAGGACTTTTGCTGAATCATTGGGCTGCAAGGTGGCTCACTGGTTAACATTGTTGCCTCGCACCTAGAAGGTCGCTGGTTCACATCCCAGTGAGGACACCCGGGATCTTTCTGCGTGGAGTCTCCATGTTCTCCCCGTACAGCGTGGGTTCTCTCCGGGTTCTCCGGCTTCCTCCCACAGTCCAGAAACATGTTGAGGTTAATTGGTGATTCTAAATTGTCCGTAGGTGTGAATGTGAGTGTGCTTGGTTGTCTGTCTCTAAGTGTAGCCCTGTGATAGACTGGTTACCTGTCCAGGTGAACCTGCCTTCACCCTGAGTCAGCTGGGATAGACTCCAGCCCCCCGCGACCCTAGTATAGATGATGGATGAATGAACCAAAGATTTCAGAATTTAAATCAGTTTTATTGCCACGTAGGATTTCACACACGAGGAGTTTGATGTCGTGTTTGAAGCTCTGACAAATTGAACTTTTTTACAGAAGGACGAAAAGAAAATCCAGTGTTGCGAGTCAATACGCTGTTAGAGGACAAAAAGGAAACGAAAAATTGCTGAAGATGTGCTTTGAACGGAGCTCCAGAAAGGTCACGGTGTAATTGTTTTTCTTTGACCTTTGCTCCGACCCTCAGAGAGCAGGATGATGAATTATGTAGCCCACCACGGCCGGCTGCAGTGAGCCGGTTCGGCCTCGACCGCGTCCGCTCAGGCACAAATCTGCACCGTTCGGTCTGGAGGAGCTGGTTCTCAGGCTGACCGAGGCCAAACTGTAGCGCCGATGATAATAAATAATCAATGTGAAGCACCGATTAAAGACAGCTGTTTGCCTCGTTAACGCGTCCATGTGGTGTCGTTATACGCTGCAGGACAGATCACAGATCAGACCATGACTGAACATTTCCACCTTGAAACTGCCGACAGCACCAACGACGGTCATAAAAACAGATTTCTGGGGTTTCAAATGTACCAAGTTAAATAAACAAGTGTTTGCATGTCTGGACCAGCAGGTCAGCGTTCTGACAGCTTCTAATGAAGTCTGTAATGTTTGCTGCTGTGTGTCCAGTTCTTCTTTTTCAGGACCTTGATGGAGATATTGCACCAGAATCTTCATTTATGTTGTGCATTGCAAAAAGTTTAAAGGTTTTTTTTTGCTATTTTTCCAACCCTCCATATTAAATAAGTGATGATGCTGTTTGTGTGTGTCCTCTGTGTGGCTGCAGGAGGTGGACTGGGAGGTGGAGCTGGCCTTTGTGATCGGACGAAGAGGAAAACACATCAAGGTGAGCGTCCCGGCGTCGCCTCTGCTCTGATGCTCCGGTCATTTGTGACTCCCGTTTCCACCCCCTGCTGTTCAGGAGGAAGACGCCCTCTCCCACGTGGCCGGGTTCACCGTGGCCAATGACGTCAGCGCTCGCGACTGGCAGATGAAGCGCAACGGGAGGCAGTGGCTGCTCGGAAAGACGTTCGACAGCTTCTGTCCTCTCGGCCCCGCCTTAGTGACCACGGACGCTGTGAGAGGTGAGCGAGGGGCGAGACAGAGAGGAGGGGAATCAAAGATAATCATGTAATTATCTGGGATTCCTCACGTCTGCAGCATCAGGGCTGGAACTCAGTGGGAGGTTTGTTCAGGTGATGGGAGCAGCAGGGCGGCCACGACAAACACCAGCACCTCTAAAGGCTGGAAGCATTCCAGCTGAATGTGGACAATAATATAAAATACAAGCTTCAGCTCAACATTCAGGTTCTCCAGGACTGACATGATGCTTTTAGTTTCGTTATTACAAACTATTCAAGACATTATTTGTGTTTGAAAAAAACAAAACGCCTTTTTGTTTTCTCGGCTCTGTGTGCACACCAAGTCCTCCGATATTATTTGTTATAACTGTCCAGTTTAGACGAGGAGATGTTTTAACAACGTCCCATGTAGTACTGATATATTAATAAATTACTAATCTGTAAGTTAGTTTGTTAAAAAAAAGGCTGAAAATGACCACAGTGATGTCCTCAGACGTCTCCTTGTGTTTGCAACCCAAAGATATTTGACTATTTCATTTAGCTTTTATCCAAAGTACATCTGAGAGCAGCTACAACACAA
>NW_007577968.1:316976-334472 GCF_000690725.1 Stegastes partitus
TATTTGTTAAACTGGCTGATATTTATTTGCAGACTGCGAGTCAAATGTTCTCTTGTGTTCCTTCTTGAGTGATAAAAATCATCTGTCGTCTCTCGTTCCTCCTCCAGATCCTCACAACCTGAACATCCGCTGCCTGGTCAACGGCGACGCGATGCAGAGCAGCAACACCGACCAGATGATCTTCAAGACGGCGGCGCTGGTCGCCTGGGTCTCCAAGTGAGTCCGCTCGGCGTGTTCATTATGTCGGCACACAAGAACATCACGGAGACGGATTTACATAATACATAGAGGACTTTCTTCTCCTTGAGTGAGTCGCGCAGACAGCACAGAGTTCCCATTTAGGAAATTATGCAAATCAAATCATGTGAGAAATAAATCCACAAAAAGAACTTTATGTGAGCAAACGTCCTCCGTTCATCACACACTCTGAGCTCAAATTACATGCTTCAGCTGAGACGTATCACCGCGATCGGCAGCCTTTAGCCCCGAAGCGCCCTGACCAACTGGGGCGTTCCGATCCTGATCCTGATTTGAGATTTTTGGACGATAACGCGCCTCCTTCCCTTCGCCCGACCTCCTGGTGACAATGCTCCTGTTGTTCTGCAATGAGAGCAGCCGGCGGCACCTTCCACGGGGTCTCCGCAGACAGCAGGATCATTTGGGGAAGTTATTGTTTTGCATGCATTTGCCTAATCTAAATTAATAAAGTGCTTATGCTGCGTGACCCTGAGAAAGAAAATCCTCATTTTTTGATTAGCGCTACGAGTCATGGTGATTCTGATGCTGCTGTGAGGCACATGCTCCGTCTCGCTGATCCGCTCTGTGTTTCTCTCTCCTGCTGTCAGGTTTGTGACGTTAACTCCAGGAGATGTGTTCCTGACGGGGACGCCTCCAGGTGTGGGAGTGTTCAAAAAGCCACCCGTCTTCCTCAAGGTGACTTCATGCGTGACTCTGACAAAACCAAACACATTAAAACCACACACTGAACATTGTGTAGCTGCCCTCCAAGCAGTCAAAACAGCTCTGATCTTTCCAAGACCTCTGAAGGTGTCCTGTGATATCAGACACCAAGTAGATCACTGAAGTCCTGGTAGATGAGTTGGGGGCCTCCATGTATCGGTTTCCAGCACATGAGAGGTGATACAGACAGTACACGGTGCATCAGCAGGACCATGTTTCACCGTTTTGTAACCGTTGGTAGTTTGTGATTTGTTCACGAAGCTAAAACTGGAGCAGAGAAGAAAACATCAATATCTGAGTTAGTCTGCAGCCGGGATGAGTCGACCTTCATGTCGAGGATCGTAACCGACGCTGAGAGACGAGTCTGCAGCTACGACGAAACCAGACAACTCGCATCAGTACAGCAGCAGAACCAGACATGTGCTCGCTTTCTTCAACATTCCTATTGTTGGGTCAGACGGTCAAAGCAGAGTTCTACTGAGACGGTCGAGGGAGGAAATTCAACATAAACAATGAGCAATGTGGGTGCCAGAGCTGCCATCGCTGCCCACACCACTCGCCTGACTTGGCTTCCTGCTACTTCCCTAAAATTCAAGCTCAAGGGTCGACATTCTGACACCGTTAAAGAGACTCAGTGCTCATCCTGGAAGGTGCTCGACACAACAGCCCTTCAGGGAGCGTTCCAACTGTTGCAGCAGCACTAAATCGCTGCACAGGGAGAGGTGGATAAATTTAAATCAGGAGCAATTTTTGGATTTTTATAGACACAGTTTCATAACTTTTTGATCTGAGGACCTTGGGAGGCCAAGCCAACACCTTGAACACTGCGTCATGATCCTCAAACCCTTCCTGAACACACTTTGACACATCGTCCTGCTCTCAGAGGTGTCATCAGGGAGCATGAATGGCTGAACGTGGTCTGTTTAGGTTGGTGGTACATGAATGCCAGGATAAGGGAACTTTATCCAGAGCGTCATGCTGCCTTCTTCCCATCCTGCTGCCATCTCTATACTCAACACATGATGTAAAAAGTGATTCATCTGACCAGGAAACCTTCCTCCGTTCCAGTTCGGTTGTCCTTCCCTCGGCCAAACCTTCGGTGGGTACTGACCAGCCTGATGCGCCCTACAAGTGTTCTGGAGGTTCTCCAACACACTGTGTTCCTTGTAAAAGCTGCTCAGTTTCTTCTTGCTTCAAACAAACTTCTGCACAAACCGACTTCAGTAGCTGACCGCTCACTTCCTGCCTTGACAGGAGCCGTTCTAATGAGATAATCGATGCTTTTCTCTCGACCTGTCGGTGGTCCCGGTGTCGTGGCCGATCGGTGTAAAGCATCACCTTAAACTTCACTTTACCCAAAAGGGGCTTGTTTAATGGCATCGAGTTAAAGGGACTCTGTAAAGTCTGCAGCACTGTATACTTTTATAGACAATAAGGGAGCAGTTTAACAGGAGTAAAGACGTAATTTAATGTTTGACTGTTTTTCTTTCAGAAAGGAGACGTGGTGGAGTGCCAGATAGACCAACTGGGCTCCATAATCAACAAAGTGGTCTAAACCCCGGGACAACAATCCACCAAGTAAATGTCAGCTGTGAACATAAACCGCACGTCTGATTTGTTGTTTCTCACAATGAATTACAACTTACAAACACAATCTTTTTGCTTTTTTTTCCCTCCTCTCTCTAACAGAGTGGTGCAAAAGCAGCAGGAAACATATAAAAATGTATGTTGCCTGATGAATGTATTAATCAATGATACTTGGGTAATTGTGAGGAAGCAAAACGTGGTATTTTTACCAAACTGTGTAATTACGTGACTCAAGCTCAGTTATTGAAGTCGCAGTCATCACCCGCTGTACAAACACCCTTCATCAGCAGCCACCCACTCGCGCTATACGGCAGAAACCCTGAACCCCCGGACTTATTTCAATATGTGATAAATAAAACATATTTCTAATTATGTTTAATATTCAGGGTGATGAACTTTTTCCCCGACTGTGATGATTCAAAGAGCAACTTTCTGAAAAGAAGACGGCAGATTACAAGCGACTGGGAGACTTTAATTAAAATAAAATATGCTATCTTGGAAATGTGTCGTTTATATTGCCTGGGAGGAAATTCTTAATAATTTCCTCGATCTGGGCTTTGAGTCGTGTACCTCCTTGCTTCATTTTCTCTCCGCTGAAACCACAAAGGTCTTAATATTATTTTTTTTTTTTAGAGAGCTTCAGGGAAATCCCAGGACCAAATGTACAATTTGCAGCAGTGTGATGAGTGAATCCGGTAATTGTGTTCGACCATTGAACCACTTATAATTTGTGAAATGCTCGGATTCAAAGCGAGGCCTTACGTTATTTTGTCCTCGTATATTTTCCTCTGACGGATGCCGTCCATGAGGGGCAATTTGCAGGTCGATGTCTGGCTCAGACACTCGAACCACCTCGCAAAACCAATAACTTAACGGGCACTTTTCTAACTGCGCAGAACGTCTTGAATATCAAATAAAAGAATCACACATTTAAGGAAATTATCGACAGTTCATCCCGTCTGTCAGGGTGAGACTGTTTAACTTCAGGCTCATGTCAGAGCTGCCACACTGGTTCCACCAACTGAACACCGAGCTGCAGTTCCAACCAGTTACTGAAGGAACATTTATTCAAAACAGCAGCTCAGTGAAACATAAAATCATCCAACAGGCCCCATTATCAGCCACAAACTTGGAGACGGTTCTTGAACTAATCAGCTGGAACACGTCATCGAAAAAAATGGATCAAATCCGAGCTTTAAATCCTGATATTTATCCTTTTTGTCCCCCTTTATCCGAACTGGCTGCTGCTTCTTTTTTTTGTAATTGTGCAGTAATTATAATTTCACTGATCAGAACTACAAACACAGCATGTCAATGGTTTTCTTTTATCACTTTGTGAAACTGATCAGATAGCAGCTAATGCTAATAGCTATAAAACTATAAAAGGTCACCGCCGTAAAATGCAGCAAATGATGCGATGCCACAGATAACAAGCGAATGAGAACGGGCTGTTGGCATGACTGGATGCTGGCATATTAGTTGGACTTAAATGTCCAAAACTCCGCTGTTAGTCATCTAAGGAACAGTTTCACCCACAATTATCAGACAGACGATCTGCCTCGTGATGATCTGGTGTCTGACGACGTCATCCAGTTCCACAAAGTGTCCCCCAACTTCACCAAGTCCTTCAAGAAAAGTGGGACAACGTTCCACAAGCGATCAACAACCTCATTAACTCTGTGTGTGACTTATTACTGACTCGTGATTTCTGAATTTGCCCGTTATTATTTCTAACGTGGTGCAAACTTGGTGGTTTCATGGCTGTAAGCAGGAGTGACAAATACTTAATCCTCTGTGTTCATAGGAATGGTTAAAATTTACTCAAATATTACACGTTGTATTTGGATTTTTGTTCAGTATATCATTAATAGGTGGCTCAATGGTCACAGCTAGAAGGTTACCGATTTGGTGAGGACACCCGGGATCTTCCTGCGTGGAGTCTCCATGTTCTCCCCGTGCAGCGTGGGTTCTCTCCGGGTTCTCCGGCTTCCTCCCACAGTCCAGAAACATGCTGAGGTTAATTGGTGATTCTAAATTGTCCGTAGGTGTGAATGTGAGTGTGCTTGGTTGTCTGTCTCTAAGTGTAGCCCTGTGATAGACTGGTTACCTGTCCAGGTGAACCTGCCTTCACTCTGAGTCAGCTGGGATAGACTCCAGCCCCCCACGACCTTAGTGAGGATTAAGGTGTAGAGATGATGGATGGATGGATCCCAAAGTGTCCCTTTACTATGCAACTCTGTGTAGCATAAACAAAGCTGTAATATACTATATATACAGAAATCAGAACACGTAGCTGCTTTACACTCTACAAAATACTATATAATACTTGCACAAGTTGATCAGTGACTTTAAAATGTCAACTCATTGTTGTGTCACCACCGTCACCTGTGTTTATCAGCAGCACACTCAAAAATCTGTTTCTTAATATTTACCTGATTGTTTTGAGTATCGTTTACTTTTAAAACCTGAACAAGCATCAATTTCAGGTTGTAGCACTGATTTAGGAGTCATCAGTGTCCTCGGTTGGACACCAGGGGGCAGTAGAGGCTCGCAGTCGACAGAAGCTGCAGCTTCGCTTGGTGCTCGATTTAGGAGTTTTGAAAAAAAAGCCAGCTGCAGTGACTCTGGCTTGTACAAACAGTCGGCTGTAAATGCCCAAAATATTAACGTCTGCCAGAAAAAGCTCTCTGTCCCGATCAAAGTGAGGCATCGATTTGTCTCTGGACCTGGATGTCAAAAAGGTCGACGTCAAACAGGCAGACTCTCCAGAGGTCTGACTCAGCACAGAGTGATCTGCATTCAGCAGGAGAACTGCTCACAATGAGGCGTTGTGTGGAGGAAGTTCTATCTGATGAGCTACTGTAAAGGATTTCAGTTTGTCTCCAGGAACTCTACACCTTGTGCATGCTCTGAATTTATTTATTGTCAGTATGAACCTTATTTAACTTGAACAAAAAGCATCTTCACGCGGAACAAACGAAACCAGAGGAGCCTTCGTTACAAAACAAACATGTTGGAGGCACAAGCTGCACCGAGCGGCGGCAGCAGCAGCATCATCCTACACGAGTCCTCGCTGCTGATTACAGGGACTTCATAATCCTCATCTCCTGCGGCTTTATGCTAATGCTATTACTAAAGATAAACTTAAAATCAATGTCTCATCATTGAAAAATCAAAACGCAATTAACCTAAAAACACGAGCGTCCCGGCTCAGCGTGCGTCTTTTTTAACAGCGAACACGAGCTTTCCTGACACCGACAGCGGATGAGGTCAGACCCTGCAACAAAACAAAGCCGAGCCGAGGCCTTGAGTCATTCTGCTCAGTTAAACGCATTAATTGAAGAGGTACTGCGAGATGAAGCCGTGCAGCTTCTGCCTGTTCTCTGACAGCTGGAACAAAGGACGAACACCCAGGAGAACGCCTTCCTCCTGACGCTCCTCCGAAAGGACCTGAATTGAACATGAGGAACATAAACACAACGGCGTCAGGACACAACACACAGCCTCCTCTTATCTTCAGTGGTGTGCCTTCTGCACAAGGCCAAATAAAGAACAGTGAAGTAATAAGAGAGATAAAAACAAAACCTTTCAAAACAAGGGCACTTCGACAATGAGAAAGAAAAACAAAGATGTTACATAAAAAAACACACACACCACCTTATTCACTTTGCAAGGTCTGAGGTAATTAGACAAACGAGAAAAGCCGAACTTCACTCGTTTCTTGTCTTAAAGTTGCTTAAACATTAGCGGCACGTTTGGTCCCGACCGGTGGATCGTCTCGACATCAGAGGGTGGAACTAGTTGTCAGATCCTAAAGACGAGCGTGATTACAACCGCGTCTGACTGATAACCTTGATAATAAACTTAATAACCGCCTCATGAGATCTTTGCGGATAAATGGGTCAATGATGCTCTATTTTTAAAGGCAGCGATTCCCAGCCCACAGACTGATAGAGGAGACTGATGGGAGCAGACACTGTCTACTTAACTGAGTTGAAAGGCTGAGTGGTTCATTTCTAGAGCGGGGAATTTGTGCAGAAACATTAATTTATATATTTATGAATAAAAATATTGCATCACTGAACTTTCTTCTCGAGCCAACTTTTCACCATATGCCTGCGTCTCCTCGGGTCTCGGCGTTTAGGTCGGTGCCAATCTTCTCTATTCCTTTGCAGAATCAGTGCTAGATAAAGAAAAACAGGCGCGAGACAAACCGTTTGCCGCCTTCCTCCTCGCGCTGCATGAAAAATAACCCGCGCAGCTTGATAATCCATCACAATAAACACAGAAAAGGCCCCTTTTATCTGGTCTCATCAAAGTTTCTGGTAAATTCTCAGCTCGTTGTGCCAGAGCGAAGCTTTTTTCATATCAGGTCATCTCGCAACACACAAGAACAGAGGGAAACGGGCCACAGAGGAATCCTCGAAATATGTTTTCCTGCTTGTTTGACCTCTGCCAAGTGTGCACTTCCTAGAATACTCCATACGACAAGTTAGAGTCCAAGAAATATTCAGACAGGCAGAAGAACTGGTCCCGTGAGTTCTAGTATTATTATTATTATTATTATTATGATTATTACTCAATTACATCTAGAAAGTTCTCAAACTTTTTGAATCACGACCACCAAGATAAGTTTGTGTTCGTGACCCCCCAATTTGAATTTTTAATATCTAATGAGTAATAACTTTGTTGTTTATGCATTAATGCGTTAAAAATTAATGTTTTAATTCCACAGATTCATCTCTTTACGTTAATTTTCTTTTAAATGAATGAATGAATTTACTTCGAACAAATAAAAGGGGAAAAAAATATATAAAAACAAAAGAAAATAACTTAAAAAAGAGCAAAAAAGAAAAATAATATTGCACAATCCAATCATAATATTAACAAGTTTGGAAAAAGGAGTGGGAGGAAGTATAAACTTTAAATTTTGACAGCTCTAATACACATTTATTTGATAAACGTAGGCTGCTTTATTATTATTTTTGTTTTTTTTACAATTATCTGGCGACCCCCTGAAATTATCTTGGGACCCCCATGGGGGTCTCGACCCCCAGTTTGAGAACCACTGGTCTAAATAGCTATCACTGTTAAACGACTGCAGTGAAGTAAAGGGAACGATACGCAAAGTAAAATAAGTATTCCAGTCAAGTATTGTGTTTGTTTTCTGCGGCGTCTTTGTTACCCGGCAGAAATTAAATTTGCTGTGTCGGATAATTCGCTGACAGTTTATGAATGTTTTCAAATCAAATCCAAATTTAATCCCGCATACTTGGAGGTATCATCCGAGAAAATGTAAAATAGATATAGACAACAATAATAGGATTACGGGTTAATGTAATTTCTTCCGAGACCTGAATGTGAATCACGGTGCCACACCTGGGAGACCTGAACCCGCCTGTGCTGCTCTTTCACAGCCTCTCATTTTAAATCACTCGTGTCCTTGGCCCAGTGTATTCTCTTTATAGACTGACACTTGTGCCTCACACATGATTGGATACGGCTGGCTCCAGTCAGACGCAGTTACTTTCTGCTCGCATCAAAATCAGGTTGGACTCCAGTTCACGCTGAGCTTAAGGCTCTCGCTGAAAAAAAAAAAAAGCGGCGGCGTCGAGTGATTTTGAGATTCGGGCCAGATTTCGGGGTCACCTGGGAAGAGATTAACGGTGGAGCTGAACTTCCCGAGAGTTGGACTGCGCCTAAACTTTGAGTGCAGAATTCTCGGCAGACAGACAGATTTAGAGACGCACAGAGGCTGTCACTCACCCCGAGGTCTATTAGTGTTCTAACCGCGGTGTGTGCCGCCTCCTCTGAGCAGCTCTCTGTGAGATACAGCACAAAGGCACACATGAATCAAAAGAACAGACAGATATCCAATATAGAAAAACCAGGTCGGGATAACAGAACAAAGCCGTTACCAGTGGGATGGCAATTTTTTACTCTGAATATTATTGAAGGGTGTCATTTGGGTAGTTTGCGGTTGTCTAATGAGTGTTTTTAATGAGCCTGGTCTTGGTCGGCTGCTTACAACAGACGCTAAATGAGTGGGGGGGGAAAGCCGAGGTGACAGGCTTTTAAAGCTACGACACAAAGAAGTGGAAGGTGTGAGTGTGTGTTTTTCGGGGAAGGAGATGTCGGCTCGAGCTCACCGTAGTGCTGCTTCTTCTCATTTGCTGTGTCACGCAGATGGGAGTGTACCCGAGCCACGAACTCGGCTCCTGCAGCAGGAAAGACACGAAAATGGAGGCGTTTACCGACAGCCCGCTAAGATAATGCATGGAGTCTGTGTGGTTCGGTGGCGTGCCGTCATACTGTATGTCTGCAGCAGACGGGTTGTTGGGGAGGTCACTACAAATAGCGTCGGGTGAAGCGTAATTATCGGAGACGTGAAGACTGCCTTCAGCATTCATTTCAACTCACGAGCTCCTTCAGTGCTTTGATTTCCCTGCACCTTTTAAAAATATGATAATTTCAAGGCAAAGTCAAAGTCTTGCAAAGAGACTCATTAGCATAAAAGCAAGTCATAACCCGTTACACGTGTTACTCCCCCCACACGAAGCGCAGACCATCGCTGTACCTTCAACGGCTCTTATGGTGAAAACCCATTTACTGTTGTGTTTTGTGGTGCCAGGTTTAAAGCAAGATATGATGATATTTACTTCTTTCTCAAGCCCCACCACAACCAGCTCGCCGTCCAGTTTTACCAGCAGTAAGGATTTTGTTGAACTGCAGGTTAATCAATAGTCGTCTAGCTCCAGCTTCGTATAGTCCCGCCCCCTCGCTGCCCACTGCCATTCCTAAAGAGCAGTTGCCCTTTTAGCTTGTCACTGGTTTGTTTACTTTCTATTTTAAGTCTTTAATGTCTGAGCCACGAGTAAAACACATCAAATAATCTGCTCTTGGCTGTAAGAGTGAACACAAGCGTCTTCATGCACTCCCAGCATCTGGAGAGACTCCGATTAGTTTGAAACTAAAGGATCAGCCGAGTTACTGTCAAATCACTTCTTGTGCAACCTAAACTCAACAAACCCCCAGCTGAAACCGAAACTCAGGTGTCAATGGCTCCTTTAGGATAGAAGTATCTGGAACTCCCAACTAGTCAGTCAGAACTGATGAAGCCTCTTGGATGAGAGGTGGAACGTCTTCAAGGAACTCAAGCAGTTGCTATGATTAATCTACGAGAGTAACCATGACTTGGAGGACTGAGGATCTTCACAGACACAAACTCAGCCAGTGTGTACATGTGTTTACTTCTCTCTTACTCTTTGTGCTCACATTTTAACACAACCAACTCCCAAATGAAGTTGTTCTCATTTACATATTTGTCTGTTATCAGATAACGGCACAACTCTGACATCTTGACTAAAATGTAGCTCATTAATACTAAATGTCAGCCACTTTATAGCCAGCTGCTGATCAGTACCACTGACTTTATAACCACAACGTTGTCTGACAAACTTATTTTTTATTTAATAGGATTTTATACTAGTGTGGGTGGCAATGGTTTTACTGGACCGCTGTTGTCAGCTTGCTCGCAGCAAAGGTAGGCATGAGATCTTATTAGGATGCATTTTCTACAGTTTATTATTATTATTATTCTAGCTTGCTTGAATGCTCCTTATAGTTTGTAATAAAAAAAAGTTCTCAAAACTACAAGAATTAAACACAACGGCTGTGAATGCATGTAAAATGAGCAATCAGAGAAAGTACTGGTTTTAAACATTCTGTCGGCTGCCGTGAGGTCAGCTGTGTTGTTCTATGCTGTCAGTACGTATGCAGGGAGAGGTTTGTTCCTGACGGGGGCGTGGACGGCAGCAGCTCAACTGCATTTAAATCTACAGACACTGAAAAGGCCGATTTAGGAATATAACGAGGGGTTGTGCTGTTGTTGCAGTGTTTTTCGCTGAAAAATCAAAAGACACGCTGACGGAACAAGCGAGACTTTCATTAACTTGCTGACACATGAAGATTCCTTTAAACCTACACTACTCATACCTGCCAGAGGTGTGTCCATGTGGTCCAGTGCCACGGTGGTCCAGCACAGCGCCCTCAGGTGTCCGGCCAGCATGCTGCAGAGGAAGAAGAGCATCTCAGGACACTGACTCGGCTGGCTTATCTAGAAAAGCAGACGGACCGAAGCGGGAAAGGTCAGAAAAAGCACAATCAGGAAGAAGGACTGCAGGAGTGAAAGGACTATTTTCCACTACAATGAGCACACGCTTAAAAGTCACTGTCACAGGAGGATCAAGTGCAGCTGCTGGATGCAAAGGTGGAAAATTCAAACACTGGGGCTTAAACTTTGATGAGGGCAACACACTTTTATGTGCAGGTTCACACTTTTCCAACTGATGTACATTAAAACTTATAAGCAGTCGGCACATTGTCTCTGTGTGTCGTGTCGGATGGTAGGATGTAGCAGGAGATGTGTCTGTCCTGAGTGTGGATGTGAAGTCACTGCTGGTAAACTGTCTGAAGTCTAGTGGACGATACATCACATGACCACAAGTATCAGCACACGTGAACACTGACTGATGCCATAAATGACTCGACATTTCAGTCACAGGTTTAAACACACCTACTGGTTGTAACTATTGTATAACAAGACTGAAGACAACAAAACACTGAAACAACACTTTAGGAATTCTGCAGCAAGCAAAAAAGTATAAATGAAGGAAAACACATCGTTTACTTTGTGGTCCAACTCATCCCAGTTGGGTTTAGATTGTGTGATAATGGGGTCAGGTCATCTAATACAGCTAATACACTCCATCATTCTGCTTCTTGGTCACATAGCACTTACAGACGATGGTTTATGTATCTCTGGATCTTGTTTCTGATTGACAGGAAGATGGAGCTTGACGCGGACGGACGGCTCAGTAATGCGAGTGGCATCTGATTAGGAGGCCTCCTGGGCGATTCCTCTGGAGGCTTTCTGGGCACGTCTAACTGCACGCAGAGCCAGGGATAGACTGAGAACTCGCTGGAAAGATTACATATCTCATCTGGCCTGGGAAAGCCTTAGGATCCCCCAGGAAGACCTGGACACCGTTGCTGGGGAAAGGAACGACTGGAACGCTCTGCTAAGCCTGCTCCCACTGCAGCCTCACGCGGAGTAAGAAAATGAACGAATGTTTGAATGGACAAATGATGGTCCCACTGAGAGCAGACCAGATGGCATGGTGTGTCGCTGCAGGGTGCTGTGGTAGCTGCTTTAGTGTTGAATAAATCTCCGACACAGTTACATGCAAGGTGGCGCAGTTGGTTAGCACCTCGCATCTAGAAGGTCGCCGGTTCGCATCCCGGTGAGGACACCCGGGATCTTTCTGCGTGGAGTCTTCATGTTCTCCCCGTGCAGCGTGGGTTCTCTCCAGGTTCTCCGGCTTCCTCCCACAGTCCAGAAACATGTTGATTGGTGATTCTAAATTGTAGGTGTGAATGTGAGTGTGCTTGGTTGTCTGTCTCTAAGTGTAGCCCTGTGATAGACTGGTTACCTGTCCAGGTGAACCTGCCTTCACCCTGAGTCAGCTGGGATAGACTCCAGCCCCCCATGACCCTAGTGAGGATTAAGCGGTGTATAGATAATGGATGGATGGATGGATGGATGGACAGTTACAAGCAGAGCCCCAACACACCTTTACCTCCATCCAGCTCCATGTCCAAAGCTGGAACCACACATCAGATCTCATACATTCAGTATCTCTGTGTCGCACAAAAAAACTATTACTGGCAACAAAAATCTCAAATTTGTACTCATTATTCCAAAGTCTAGATTTTCACAAGTCTAACGACCTTCCTTGTGTGTCCTGGCCCAGGCAGTTGTCTTCTTCTCATTAGTCTCCTTCAGTCGTGGTTTCTTTGCTGCAGTTTGAAGGCCAGAGTCAAAGCGTCTCCCTGACAGTTGATTCGTCTGCTCCGGGAAGCATTGATGTGGGCTCTAATCTCAGCTGCTGTTAATTGGTGATTTGTAAGTCTCTGATGAACTTATCTTCTGCAGCAGAGCGAACTCCTGCCCTTCCTTTCCTGAAGCAGTACTTGTGAGAGCCGCTTTCATCACTGTTTATGCACTCGAAGAAACTTTCTTGAAATTTCACAAACTGGCCGACCTTCATGTATTTACATAATGATGGACTGTTGGTTCTCGTTACTCGGGGGAGCAGTTTGGCCGTAATACATTAACGATTACTATCTAATCTATCTATTACTAAACAAGACTATTTGCTGCATTTGCTTCTAAGCTTTAGGCTTAAAACCATAACAAATAACGACCTCCTAAAGCAGTTAAGATATTGCACAGTTATGTCAAAACAGGACAGGCTTCACATACCTGTTGTCTAGTATACTATGCTACACTTTAAAGGTCCCATATTGTAGCCCCCTCGCTTAAAAAAACAAAAACAAAAAAAAAAGCAAGTTAATGAGTCTCGAATGTGTCCTTAATTGCATAGTCCCTGGTTTCAGGCCTGTTATAAATACACAGTTTTAGTGTCTGCAGCTTTACTGTAAGCTGAGCTGCTGCAGTCCACGTCCCCTTCAGGAAGAAGACTTCTCCGAGTGACAGCGCAGAGCCAAACAGTTGATCACATGGCAGCCGACACAGACGTGAATGACTGTGTGATACCAGGACTTTTTAAATCACGTCTCACTTTCTCTCTGAGTGCTCATCTGAAGTACAAATACTGTCAAATTCATAGGACAATGGTTGTCTTTCATGACCTGTTAGTGATGAGTTTAGGTATAAAATGAACAGTCCAGCGGTGCAGAGCAGCAGCTTGGAAAATGCCTCCGACATGATGGCTGGTTGGTATTTAGTCAAAACTGGCTGCGTTTCAGTTTCTACTTCCAAAAACAAAAAACCAAAACAAAAAAACATTAGGGGTGGGACTTTAACACGTTAATTACGATTAATCAATTACAACAAAAATAACGCGTTAAAAAAATTGTTGCTATCTGTAGCACATTCTCTAAACCTTTATCATCAACCACCGAAAGTGGTCTACAGTCCAGAGCAATCCATTTTGCAAGCAAATCTGTGAGTTTGTCAGATGTCAACTTTCTAATTTTGGCTCTGAATCCAGTCGTTTGGTTCAGTGTGGGCTGCTGACACGACTCGAACCAGGACTGCTAGCGCTAACAGCTCTGGCGGTTTCTGTGCTCGCTGCAACATGCTTTGCATTCAGGCGGTACTGTCAGCTCGATGTGCTTTGCTGGGATGCAAATTCTTTCTTGCGCAAGTTGCACAAAACCAGGCACTTGTCAAGGCTTCCATCAGGCAGTTTTTAAAAAAGAAACTTGGCCTCCATCGGTCCAAGTGATGCACCTTCATCGGATTCCTCCATGTTTGTTGTTGTTAGCGTAGCGCTGATGCATCCTCATGTGATCAGTGGACCATGAAATCGGGCGCTGACAAACGTTCAGTGTTGCCTGGATGCAAACTGCGATTAAATTTGACTGCGTTAATTTTGTTGTAATTAATTGATCAATCGTAATTAACGATTCAAAGTATATTAGGGGTGGGACTTTAACGTGTTAATTATGCATTAATTAATGTGTTAAAGTCCCACCCGTAAACAATATGTAAACGCTTTAATGAGAATTCAGCTGTTATAACCTGCAGCAGATGTGAGCACAGAGAGCAGGAGAGAAGCAAACAGATGTTAACAGCAGCGAGGCAGTGTTTAGGTTCCACAACATGCTAACACAGAGGATGTTCCTATTGTTTGGTGACATCACAAACAAAAGTCATCCACTGGACCTTCTGTTCTCTTGTGTTGACTCTTGCAGCCAACAACACAACATGTGGAGAGCTGAGGCTGAGACATTGCAGAATTAGCAGAAGCAGCTCCAGAGAGTAAACAAACCCGGCAGCTGGGCTTTCAGAGTGGCTCAACTTGCACAGTTTGTGCCAAACAACTTTCGGTTCGTTACTGGTATGTAGGAGTTCAATAAAATTCTTACTGGCGGGGAAAGCTGGGAGGCTATCTATTTGTGGGGAGGCTGAGTGAATAGCAGCAAGAAGCATTTTCATATCTCAAGAGCCTCTATCTTATGCCTCCAAGTTTTTAACAACCACAAAACAAAATAAGAATTGATTTTCACCATATGGGACCTTTAAAGCTGAAGCTTCCCTCACCTGACAGCAAGGCCTACAGCCAAAACCACAAGTACACAAAACTAAGTGGAAAGAGTAGTTTGGATACTTTCTCACAGTGCAAACTGAAAAAAAACTGCATAATTCTTCCATAAAGAAAGCCCTCGTCTGTTTTAGGGACTCGGAAGCCGGAAATTTACTTTGCAATAAAGTCTGTGTTAATGGTTACATCTGGTAATGAGAGAGGCCATGAAAACGGGCGATCATGGCAGCACTTTATAAATAGTCGTGTGGGGCCATAATAATCATGTAATATGGAAATATATGAGAGCAGAGTTTATATTATGGAGTGCAGCTGGTCCTGTAAAATTGCTTTGGTCATTACACAGCCATACAAAGCCATTATGAAAAGTTAAGGCTCTTAAAGGATGGATGCTTTTACCACTACAGCATGCTGAACAGCTTGCAGCTGATATTATAGGCTGCTTCTGGTATCTACACATACGAACTCCTCCTCGTGTGAGAGGCGTATCTGACTGTTGTGCAGCTGTAGTCCTTGCATTCTTGTTTTTTTTTTTTTTTAAACAAAATCTGCTTGAAAATATATGAATCAGCTTGACACTTTGAATGGAGCTCATCCAATTTTCTTCAACGAGCAGTCACCATTTAGCCACTAAATTCATTTGTGTTCAAGCATCATCATATTAAGGTGCAGCACTTAAACGAACTTTAAAATCAGAACGGCAGAAAGAAAAGAGCAGTAAAAACACATTAAAACAAAAAGGGCAGCCGCTGAGGAAACACAGCCAGAAAGGCTGCTTGGCAGAGAAATTACACATAGATTGAATTTCGAGGTGGATAAAATGCACTGGCAATACAATAATTAGATAATTCATGAGCAGATTTTAAAAGAAAAAGTTGCACTGGTTGAATCTAACGGTAGCATCCGTAATAAACACTGACGCATTGTCCAGCATGACGTGATCACATGGATGTGCATCAGTGAATCAATATCGAGAAATAGCCGTACAGAAATTACATCATGCGCCCCACAGAGAGCGCTTGCAGTATTTTTTAGCTGCTAGCTGTCATTTTCAGTACAGTCTTGCGGTTTACTCTTTGCAAAAATAAGTTCTTAATGTACAGGGGGGGTGTTTATTTATTAATTCTACTCCCCGGCTAGTGTAACAGAGAAGCAATACAAATAAATAACTTAATATACACAAATAAAAATGTAAGTGCCTCTGGAAAAAGCGCTCTTCATTGGTGAATAAAATTAATCTTTGGGAGTAAATCTCTAAACGACGAGCCTACACAACAGAATCAGGTACTACAGTGGGTTTTTGCGAGACCACCTTGAGCGAATCTGTCAAGGTGAGCATGGAAACAGGTAGCAGGTGAGGCGGTCGGGGAATATCATCGACTGTTTGGTATGGAGGTGTTTGCTGTCCTCACTCGGCACCTGAGCTGAGAGCAGCAGAGCAGAGGCGTCAGGCGGAGAAGACCGAGTGCACTGGATGGATGGAGAAAGTTAAAAGACGGCAGTTTTGAAAGAGCAAAGCCGTGTAAACTCTGGCGAGGCTCTTCCTCGGCGGACAAAGCTGAAGTCAGAGAGAGGATTTGATGCTAGTGTGGGTGGCAACGGTTTTACTGGACCACTGTTGTCAGCTTGCTCGCAGCGAAGGTAGGCATGAGAACTTATTAGGATGCATTTTCTATAGTTTATTCCAGCTTGCTTGAATGCTCCCTATAGTTTGTAATAAAAAAAAAGGAATATGGATAGTGTGCGAAGGAGCATAAAGAAGCTCTGCTAGTGATGCACGGCTTCAGCCTTCAAGGTCCTTGTCAGGCGAGCATTCATATGAAAAGCTGGCTATACACACAAACAAACAAACACACACAAAGAAGGCAGCTCGGCCTACAATTATGAGATCACCTGATATGAGAAAGCACACGCCAACTGGTGGCTGTGGCTCAGCAGGTTGGTGGATCGATCTCTGGCTCCTCCTGCCCACATGTCGTTCAAATCGCCTTGAACAAGACCCCAATTACCTGCCAAGGTTGAGCCGCTGCCTTTACGTGACAGCTTGCTGCCACTCGGACGTGTGTGGTACATGTTACGAGGCCTTTCTTTTGAGGTAACAGAAAGCATGTCCTCGTCACGCAAAGCTTTGAATTCAGGGTAAAAAAAAAAAAAAACATAGCTTAAAGATTAAATTTAGGGTAAGGTGAGGCTGGAGGCAAGTCGTAGCTGCAGCAGTGAATGTAATGAATGGTTGTGTGTGTGTCTGTTTTGTGTGTGTGTGTGAATGTGTGTGTGGGAGGCAAATTGTAAGGCGCTTTGGATAAAAGCCCGATATAACTGCAGTCCATTTACCAGTCCATATCCCATAATGATCTAATATGAACAACTGCAGCCAAAATGTTCCATTTCAGCGTTCCAATGTTCATTAGTAATTTTTGAGAGGTTGCAGTACGGCCTCTCACTCTCATTTATATGTAAAGTTTCATACAACACTCACCTCAAACTTTTACCCATTTGCTGCAGCAGTGAACACTTTTGTTTGGCTGCGTGCATCTGCTCAAGTGATGCTTGTAGCAAACAGCGCTCTCAGCTCCCTGAGATACGCAGCATTTAATGAACACGTTTGAAAGTCGGTCATTGATTAAACCCTTAAAAACTCATCTTTGCGTATCAAAGCTGTACATTTAGAAGGTCTTTTTTTCCCTCGACAATAATCCCTTCCTGCTTTAAAATGGCTTAGATGTAAGCGCTACACCGTCCCTTTCCACTCAAACCTTCCCCACCCGCTGCAGCTCAAGCACACCAGCTCACCTGTGATGCTAATCTGTAAAACTAG
>NW_007577968.1:335628-345020 GCF_000690725.1 Stegastes partitus
ATTCAAGGACTTGGCTTCAGATGTAGGAACAGAACATCACACGTCTGCTGACTGTCGATATTGCTGCTAACTCCTCAGCGTACAGTTAAGTGGCTCATTCAGAGTGAACACACAACTGTACATCGCTTGAAAGCACAACGTCTAACGATTCAAACAGTATAAGGCATTTTGAGATATCAATACCCAAAGCAGCAATAGATCCTTTCTTTGGAATGTAAACGCTGCACAGAAAAATGCTTGTTTCTCACCTTTCCTGTCGTGTAACCAACAGAATGCCTCCAAGATTTTAGTCATTTTTTTAGTTTAAAAAAAAAAGAAAAAAGAGGATGAATGTGATGTTCTTTTCACTTCACTTTGACGTGCTGAAAATAAGAAAAAAGTGCCTAATTGATTGATGATCTTTCCCCAGCTGTCAGCTGCTCTGTTGAAGTGTATGTTTATCACCGTCACTGTGCTGTGATTGTTGCTTCTTCTCACTTTTATATCATCATGACTCTTGAGACTGTCACCTCAAAGTCACTTTGCAGTGTTTATGACTGATGCACCTGCACCTTTGAGCGCTGGTTGCTTAGTCCCTTTGGAAGAGGGCTCGCTGCTTCATGTTTCTTTGAAAGATCACATGTAGCGGTCATGACAGTTGGGCTTCTTTTAAAGCCGACACATACTGCTGTTTGGCATTCAAGCTACATGACTCATTTATGTTGGTGCTTTTGTAATGGAGATTTAGTGACTTCAAAGTTCTTTCTCATGTGGTGTTTCTGGTATTTTTGTATGTGCCCTGGAGCCAGTCACCTTGAGTGCGATCTTCTGTAGGTTAGACCGTCATAGAGCGTTTGTCCGATCGTATTTACTGTAAGGAAGCCCGGCGATGCTCCTCTGTACCTTGTAGGAGCGCAGGTCCTGCTCCTCGCAGTCAGAATCGCTGTGGTAGGGGTCGTCAGTGGTGGTCCAGCTCAGAATACCCTCCTTCTTCCAGAAGTCACAGACGGGATGGTCCCTGGGAATCTGCATAGGAAGCAGGGAACAATGTGAGTCCAGTGCAATGTGAAGACTTCACACTGAGCTCTCCAACACTGTCACCCATGAGCTTTTAAAACATTTAGTTTAATTTTTAAGCTCTAGATTATTAATTTATTTATAACTGACAATGAATAAAACTACCACATGCAGTCTGTGGCTACTTAATTAGGAACACTTAACTTAAAATGCTCCACAGCGTTACCTTTTAATCACGCTGTTGGGAGTTTTTAAGTTCAATTACATTAATGATGTTATAGGTAAAAGCAGTATTTTGCTATACTTTACCTTTAAAGTGGAAGATTATGACTTTCTGAATTAGAACTGCAGTCATTAGTTGGAATAATAGATGATGTCCATTAATTTTCATATTTTTAACCAAGTAGTGTTTTTGTACTTCAGTTTATTCAGACAAATGTTTTTGGCCCCAGTCATTGGTCAGCTGCAGTCAGCGCTCCAGTTTTAGATGTGTTTTAGATGTGGTAGCAGCGGCAAAGTCCTGCTAAAACCCTAGTTTCATAGTGTCTGACAAACTGACCATACACAAGTTAAAAACGATGACTCTATTTTTAACCATTTCTTTTAAAAACCCACCAAAGCCAGAGAACAACTACACAATACGTTGACAAAGTGCTGTTCTAATGTGTCCTTGCTATCCACCATGACTGTGCTGCATTGCTTTCCTACACAGACCAAACAATCTCACTTTAAGAGGTTTAATAGAAACTGTGATTTCTTCTGGAGTTGCACTACTGAGTTCATAACAGTAAACCTGTTTTTAATTTAGCTTTATCATGTTGGAGTTGCGAGATTAACTGTACAGGTTTGTGTTTACATTTCCAAATGTGCTGCATCATTCAATGACATAGAGTTCATCAAAGTAAAATGAGCTTAAATAAAATGTTGCTTCTATTTATCAGTCATCTAGATCAACTGACCATTTGGTAAAATACTCGTTAGTGGCTGCCTTACTACAGATATTGTACAGTCGATTTGGTAGCACCTTTACGAGAGAGTCAAAAACTGCCAACATTATGGAAGAACACGGGTAATGGATTGCATTAGACTCTATTAAAGTGGCTACTGAGTGTTTCACAATACTTAAATTCAGACAAAGTGTTTGAAGAGTTGAATCTAACATTAAAAGGGTATTTGCAGATGAAACGCCGGCCAGATCGACTCGTCTTTTGAATACTGAAATCTTCCCAAAAAAAAAAAAAAGACAGCACAGCTTTAAAATTATGCAGGGTTTCAGAGCACAACTTTTGGAAACGTTAAAATTCTCTTACTTCCTCCATGATCAGGATGCCACAGCGTACCAGACTGTCAACGGCATCCAGAGCGAAATTCTGGGACGACTGACAGGGCTAGAGAGGAGGAGAGAGAGAATGGGTGAGCTCACTGGTGAAGCAAGGTTAAAGGCACCAACAGCTTCAGCCCGTCACATATCTGAGCAGCGCAGAGTTAGACAGCTGACAGAGAGCATAAGGTGTGTAGTAGAGATGTAGCGCAGATCATAGAGGGAGAATGAGACGCGGCCGGCAGGGGGATGAGAGCAGCACAGATATTTTTCGGTGAGGAATGGGGTGAGAAACATCGCTGCAAGTATAAGAGACAAGAAAGAGCAGGTGCCGAAATGAAAGGTTGGCAAACAGAAAGGAACAGTATTTCTGGCTCAGATTCGGAGCCCTTGAAGTCAGTCTGATGGAGCAAGTACATACAGAAACACACACACACAGGCAGGCACACAGGCACACACAGACACACACACACACACAAACACACACACACACACACACACACACAAAATCCAAAACCTCTCTCTGCCTGAGATAGAGGCAGCAGAGCAGGATGAATGGCTGTTCAGCTCCATTAAACATCCATTGAATGAGACACACTGGGCGTGTGTGTGTGTGATATGAATTCAAACACTCACTGGCATGAAGCCCGGCGGCAGGAGATGGCAGAGCTGCAAGGCTCTCTCAGTCAGGTTGGATTGGCAGAGCACCACATCAAACTCCATGTCCCCTCTGACCTCGTCCCCCTGCACGCCGTCGCTCCTCACCCTGCTGCTGACGCCGCTGAAAGCCACCTCACACAGCATGGCCGACACCGCACATGCTAGGAACAAAAACACCCAAACGTCACGCCGCCAGCTCTTACATACGATGACAGAACAGGTGTGTTATTGGAGGTAAAGCAGAGGGACGTCTGCATGCTACAAAAAAAAAAACCCATCAGGATGTTTGGCTGAACCATGTGAGGACACAGGACGCTCTCTTCGGATGATGGATCAGCTGATGAGATTTTGCTGATAAAAGTAATCTAGGATTTCCGCCATTTACAGTAAGTGTTACGTCTTTATTTGTACTTTTAATCCCTTCTATCCTGCTTTGTCATGTGCTGGTGGGAAAGTTCTGACATCCAGGCTGTTTGTGTCTCTGGACTGTGGAAGCCTTCAAAAGAAAAAATCAAACCTGTAACGACAAATCTTCAACACAATCCATTACGGAGGCTGAAGAGGTTTAACTACATCTGTCTTTAAATTAGTGACCCAGATTCGTTTTTATTAATACAACACAATATCATTAGCTAAATATATCCCAGCTCATGTAACATATTTCTAGCACTTGAAGTGAGCACCCATGTATGACTATTCTACACAGAGGCTCTCAGCAGAACAAAGCCCACTGCCCACCAGCTCCACTTCCTATACAACCAAAACAAGTCATGCAGGATGAATGAATCATGCAAGAGAAGTAGCTTCCTGTACTTCAAAAACACATTATTTTTACCTCCACCAACAATGCTAAAATGGGGCTACAGTATCTATGGCTTCACGCCAGTCTGCCTGTCAGCAGGAGTTGATATGAAACTCTGGTGAGGATTTGGGATCTAGGCTTCCTGCCATTAGATGATTACCATACATTTCTCATGTGTTATGCAATGTTCTCAAGCCTGTTGCCAGGAGAGAACAATGGCATTGGACAATTCTGCAAACTCTAAATGCTGGAATATGTTAAATGCCAATATTCTATATTAAATTCTAGCTTTCTGAAACATCTGCAGTTAGAGTGAAGCTACGAGGTTTGTCAGAAAAGTTCCAGGACTGGTGTCACAAGAGATTTATTTCAAACCCAATAACAAACTACGAGTTTTCCCCTTCAGATGATCAACCAGCACGTCTACAAAGAGATCCTACGGCGTTTGCTTCGAGTTGCGGCAGGACAAGTCGTGGCTGCTTCACCATGACAACGCGCCTGCTCACGACGCCCTGAGCATCCAACAGTTCCTGGCTGAGAAGAACATCTCCGTGCTGGAGCAACCTCCCTACTCACCCCACCTGGCTCCGAGGGATTGTTTCCTCTTCCCCAAGCTCAAGGGGGTCATCAAGGGAACCCGTTTAGAAGATGCGGACGACATCAAGATGGCTGTGATGATGGAGCTGCGGAGGATCCCGAAAGAATCCTTCCAGGAATGCATGGCGGCAGAGAAGGTTGGGGAAGTGGGATTACTTCGAAGGGGGAAAACTTGTAGTTGGTATTTGAAAGATATCTTTTATGACACCAGTCCTGGAACTTTTCTAACACACCTCTTGTGTTTGGACAACAAAAACAAGTATAGATGTGAGAAAAATCATGATTAGGGATAACAAAACAGTGATATTTATTGCAGGTCTGTGACAGAAGGCAGACGTCTGACTTGTTGCACGACCCCGACCTCCACACTCTTACATCTGGAGCACCTCGTCTCTTCATTGACAATGAATGACAGCATTGGAAATAAACTGCGAGCAGCACAATCCTCCTACTAATTAGTAGGGACACTGGGCTGATATCCTAAATGCTGATTATTATGGACTTTGAGAGGAAAGCATCAATGTGTTCCAGTTTTTATTAAAAAAAACAAACAAAAAAACACATGGAAGATAAAACTGATGGAAAAACACTGAGGATTGTTTTTCTGTTTCTCCATGTGGCCTATTAGCTGAGATTGTGAAGGAGTTCTTAGAGAGATACTCCAACCACATTCCTATGATGGATGAAAGAGAGACTAATGATGCAGTCCTACGCAAGGTGATACCGAAACTCAAAACAATCCTCCCATGGCAGGAAAAAAGCAAACTGTCCAGAACAGAGAGAACTTTCCCCTCCATAGGTAGCGTGATCAGAAGAATATAAATACTGACAGTCCATTTGCTGGGGGAGCTTCTCTCTCATAACCCTGAGTTGTGAGAGACTCTGTGCACTGCTGAATTAAATTCTACACATCTACACAAACACAACACTTCCGCTTATATCAATAGTAACAGTATGCTGCCATTAGGAAGCTACATGCTATAATTACTAAATCTTCTTGCATATGAAGTGAAGGGAGTCAATGTAGAGCACAGACGCTATCGCAGACACTTGTGTGACTTTTTTCAATGTATTAACTCTCCATTCATTCTCGTCGTAATGCTCTTCCATCACTCACCCTGTAATTTCACACCAAACCACTCCCATCTCCCCACTTTCCCGCCAGTTATACCGTCTGACCTGTCACTATCACTAAAAAAAAAGAAGGAATTTCCATCTGCAGCGACTTATATTTGGTGATACAGCTCTGTTCAGGGACTCCCCTGCTGGGCCACATGCATACGTGGAAAGTCTAAGAGCAGCAACAAAGCGTCACCTGTTGTGCCTCCGTGTTACTCTGCCTGTGTATTGAAGGCACCTCTGTTTTGACTGCTGTCGCTCTTTGTTTGACTGCCTGGTTTACACTTTGAGAGGCTCTGCCTTTTGTCAGCACAGCTTGTCGTGCCCTCTCTTCAGAGTGTTTGATGATGTGTTTTTGAGTCCTCTAAACCTAAACCTTGTCACTTCAGTGTTTTCCCTTTAAGGCTTACTAACAATGAAAGTGTCAGTGTCGTGCTCAGGGACATCCGGTGGGAATCCTGCTAGCTGTCCTCAAGGACGCCTGATTTTAGGTAGCTGAGCTGTGTTCAGGAACTGAAATCAAGTCGTCAATAACGAGAAATACCAGGGAAAAAAAACAACACACATACACCGATCCGCCGCCACATTAAAACCACCGACAAGTGAACAACATTGATTATCTTGTTACAATGCAATGTTCTGCTGGAGAAAACCTTGGCTCCTGGCTTTCGTGAGGATGTTACTTTGACACCTACATAAGCATCTTTGTAGGCCAAGCATGGCAGTGGCGTTTCCTTCCATCCCCAGCAGGACAATGCTCCCCGCCACACTGCAAAAACCATTCAGGGATGGCTCCAGGGACATGAAAAAGAGGCACAAGTGTTGACCCAACTTCCAGACTCCTCAGACCCAATCTGAGTGCCAGAGTAAGCCCGATTATCGGAGGCCCCCACAGGTCTGGTGTCTCTGCCCTAAAGAGTCCAAACTGTTTGGTTGCCACATTATTCGCCAGGCGGTGTTCAGGATGCAGCTGATATATATAATGACACATGGCAATTTATTCATACAAAGCTGTTTTCTCTCTCACACAAAGACTAACAGTGATGGTTGTTATATTTTAAGGTGTTTAGGTAGTTGATTGGCGGGTTTTCTTTCACGAGATGAAGAACAAGTCCTGCTCAAGTTAACAAGTTTTCTTGGTACATCGATTTTATTTTTTTTAGTATTTCTTTGTTTTTAGTACGTTTCTCAGCATGAGTTCTGTAAAACCATCGGGCATTCCAACAAATCCCAAAATACTTATAATGCAGTTTGTTATTGGCTAGACTTTCATAGGTCAGAGTCGGAATAACAAAGACTTGTGCTCCTGTGAACTGCATGCATTTTTTGGAGTTTATAACAGACTTCAAAGAGGTCTGGATTTAGTCAAAAGAAGAAGAAGGTAGCCTGGAGAAGACCTCGTCTGCTGTAAATCTGAGGCTTGTCTCCTGCTATCCTTCTACTGCCAGGTTTCTGTGTTCCACTGACTTGCTACAGGTGCAAGACTTGATTTATCACAAAAACAGAATGAAGAGGACAATAATAAACAATAACGAGGTGCCATTAAGCCTCCTGAAGAACTTCAGCTGCTGATCTGTCCGCATGTGATTTGCTTGTTTTTAAGTGTAGAAAAAAAACCACTACGTACCCCGCATGTACCCTGACACTCTTCAAAAACTTGGTATTCCCAAAAAATCACGAATATTAAGTTCTCATAATTTAAAATGTCATATTTCAAACTGATTTTCCATATTGACATGCCAACAGTCAGAGCCACTGCCAAAGCCTCCCACAAAAAATAAGGTGCCTGGAGAACACGCGGCCCCGAGATGGTATTTAAGCTTAAGTGAAAAGTTCTGTTCGCTACATAGAATATGTGCAGTCACCCACCTCCAACTGCTTCCAGGATAAAGGTGTGCGTGACAGTCTGGGCCTGGAGGAAGAGGTGAAGTGTGGCAGCAAGGGATGGACGGGGCATGATGAAAGGGTCATTCCTAGAAGAAGAGAGACATGGACCAAATGGAGGACAGGGCTTTAATGGAGACAGACGTCTCACTGAAAGGGGAAAATGCATTTTTGATGAGCAACACTGCTTTTGCTGCTCTTCACCTGGACGGCACGGCGGCGATGATGAGGTGAGGGCCGAGCAGAGAGAGGGAGTAGCGGACGACGTTGGCTAAAGTTCCTCCAAAGCCGACGTCTCTGTTCCTCAACAAGAGCTCGTCGACGAGCCAGTCCACGTCACGACACAGGCCAGACACACTCACGCCCTGCGGAGGAGAAGAAGGAGAAGTTTAATTTCAAAATCAGACGCGAGCATTAACCATCTGGTGACGCTAGTAAGAGACTGGTGGGTATGACTCAGAAAATCGCTCTGACACTACACTACACCAGCACGAAAACCAATTCTGTTTATGAGCGTCTTGGAGTATTGACGGACGCTTAGAGGGACAAATTGTAACGCTGACAGCACCGAGGGGAAATTAGCTTGGCAGACGCACCAAGCGCAGGAATGATGCATACTGGGATGATGCATGTACCTTGCGGTGTCTGTGCAGCAAAAGACTGGACATGACACCGGTGGCCATCACAGCCATGCAGGAAGTTGCAGCTACAAAGAGACACACACACACACACACACACACACACACACACACACACACAGAGATAATGCGGCACAATTTGCATACAATTAAAACAGCAGCTCACAAAGATTCATTTACTATTCAGTAGGAGTGCATAATCATGGATTTACAGAAGATGAGGTGATGGATGATGGCAACGCTGAGGTTTCTGTCTGGATGACCCGGCTGGTCGAGTTCAGATGCATAATGAGAAGAAGGCAGGAGCCACGACATGTTCCTTTTCCCGAACACGCTTTCAGTTCTTCACAGAAAAAGTGAGAGGAGAAGACAAAGACATCAGGTTTAACTAACATAGCTGTATTTTAGGGTGTATCAGGTATCTTGCTTATGATAGAAGTACAACAATAGCCTCTTAACTCTTTGAAAACCCAAAACTTTCCAGCACTTTTGAAAGACATGTTACAGAATGTATTAAAGCCAGAAACTGTAAAAACAGAAAAACTGATTTTTAATTTTTTTGACAGTCCCTGAAGTAATTATTTGTGACACAGAGTTCAGTCTGGACCAAATATAAGCCTCAAATCATGACATCACATCAAAATCTCATCGTTCTACGTGTCTCATTCAAAATCTAGTCAAACATAAATTGTCTGCATGAACCACAAACAGTTCTGGGCTTCTCTGTGCAACAATTAAATCATAGAGTGACCAACAGCTGAGTGAACCGCAGACTGTGTTTATACAAAGCAGACAGGAGACACACATTACAAATAGAAGGAGTAGAATATCTATAGTATGTACAGTCACTATTTTTTCTTCAGTGTTGGTGACACCCGTGGATACTTGGAAAAATGTTGCACATATTTATTCCATTTCGTTATGAAAACAGTCATGACTCGATAATCCGACACTAAATGTAAAACCTTCTTTTATGTCGGATAGCAAGGCTGTCGGATTGTCAAGACGGAGGTCCAGATACAAGGAGGGCTTGATGCTGGAAGGCTCATTAGTTGTTAATATTTATTGTTTATAGTTGTTATAATAACTAGTGTATTGTTAGAACACTACGCATCGCTGGATTTCACGCCGAATTGACTGGTGCGATTGTGCACGTTCTGGACACTTCCACCCCGGGGCAGCGCTCTGACGGGGTGGAAGTGTCCAGAACACACAGCAGTACTTGGCTGCTGATGCTAGTTTAGTTAGCGCTCACACTTCTGTTTCCTCCATCGGTGGCGGTGGGGGAGTGGCAGATACGCTCCACCGTTACCATCCATGTTTACTTCCATAAACACTGAGCACGCTCGCTGCGTGTGACGTCGTCGTGTCCTCT
>NW_007577968.1:345260-358996 GCF_000690725.1 Stegastes partitus
AGGTTCTGGATTGTTAAGGGTCGGATTATCGAGTCACGACTGTATGTTTTAAATATTGCAGGGAGTAATTTACTAAGCTATTGTAAGCAGACCTCTGGGTGAAAACATTGCGTGTTTACAGCCTAAACAGATGCAGCCGTTGCTCTTCTGTTGTATTTCTAACAAAGCAACTTTTCGACGAGCGTTTGCTAACCCACACTTGCTGTTACCACGGCAACCACAGCTGTCATCAACCAGGACCGAGATCTCAACGATTATAGGGATTATATCTGAAGAATAATGCAACTGGTGAAAAGACCCACTGTTGGCCTTCAGCCATCGGGATGTGTTGCAGCATCTTGCATAGATTGTCTGGGGACTTGCATAACAAATCATGGGAAGCAGTTTAAGTATTATTTGCCCCGACTGACAGAAAAGCTAAATGGTTTAATCTAAATTGTTTAATTATATTACATGGATTTTTTTCAGTAATGATCAGATCACTGAAAAAAAGCAATATTTCAAGAATACTCTGAGAAAGTTTTCTGCCACAGTAGCTGTGTTTCTGCGTATGAAAGGAGTTACGCTTGAATGCATGTGAGGTGCAGGTGTATCACTCAAACACTGGGGTGTGTGTGAAGGATTTTGTAGTTGCGTATCTGAGGCTATTCTGGCGTGATACGAGTATTATTTGAGCATTTTAGCTCTGCGTGAGTGAGCCAAAGACATGCAAAGACAACGTGAGGAATCTGGCTTTGTGAACACACAAGATTTACAGACATTAAACATTATTCATTTCAACAAATAGTCAATAAGCTGAATAAAGCGTGGGTTCCTCAGCCACAACATTAAAACCACTTCTATGTGTAGTGAAGGACATTGACAATCTCGTCACAATGCAATGTTCTGCGAGGAAACCTTGAGTCCTGACAATTCCTGTGGATGCTACCTTGACATGTACCACCCACCTAAACACTGCTGCCTGCAAAGCATCAGCAGCCTCCTACTGCGGTACAATGTGTGCTGTCCACTACAAATACTGCTCAGGAATGGCTCGCTCGCTCCAGCGTCTCCATCTGATCCAGTTTTCCCAAAGGTAAGCACAATCCAAAGCGGCCCAAAGGATCCAACACCAAGGACCCAGACGCCACAGGAGACCCCCTCCAGAGGTCCTGTGTCCATGCTCTGATGGGACTTACGCAACACTAGGCAGCTGGTTTTAATGTTGTGGCAGAGATAATATCTGTGCGCTTGGTTTTCAGTGCAGCAGCAGCCCACACATTCACTGTGTACTTTATAAACCTCAGCTGCCAGGGACAAACAGAAGGAGAAAGCACAGCAGAGACACACTGTAAGCACTGGAGCATGTTTATAATGTAGACATGCACAGAGAACTAAAACCGCTCACATGCTGATAACAATCCAATCTAACTACCCCTCGTCATCTATCACTTGCCATCTCTTTCACTCGGGCTGTTGTTTTTCCCCCCCAACCCTCCCTCCCTCCTTCTCTCTCTCAGAAGAATTAAACATATGAAGGGAGAAGCCACTTTGCTCGTCGGAAGCCAAGCAGAGATTGAGCGAGGATGTTATTTTCTTTCTGTTATCTTTTTCACTGGCAGACTGTGTAATGTTGATGGTAATTGGACCGAGTCTAAGAGGATGAAAACTCTCATCAGAGCTTGCATCACAACTGTGCCAGATTTAAGGTTTAGAGCAAAGTATTGCAAAGTTTAAGAGGAAAGGAAACTTTTCAATTTCACAGATGTTTGATAAAACGCACAATTCAAATCCAAATCCCATTGTTGTTTGTTCACGTACAGTATCAGCAGCCGGCCGTGCGTGCAGGTGCGCGCTCAGGTGGTCTGATTACCTGTTGTTGAGGATTACAGGAAGCAACAGGTCCTGAAGAGGGAGCCATTCGTCTACTCTACACCTCCCGGACTCGCACATCTCCTACACACAAACGCCAAGAGGATCAATTACACACACACACACACAGGCACATTCAAAGAAGTCAAAGAGCTGGAAATCGGCATCTTTGGATCATTAAATGCTGATGTTCTAGTTAACTGAGTTTAGAAGATTACACAAAGTGTCTCTTATTAATTCCATCTTTTTGTTTTGGCTGCAGTTCGTTTCTCCATTATTAACGGCAATTTACAAGTTTCCAGTTTATTAGACGCACCTCGCTGAAACTAATGCAATAACAAATTTACTATCGATCCGACTTCCAGGGAAGCTATGAGGCACAACTTGCAATCATTTTTTGGATTCTGTAGTTTGCGGTGTGCCGATTTGTCACATTGACAATAACAAGTCTCGAGTGAAGACAAAGTTAAAACAAAACAACCATTTCAACACTCATTTGTGGCAGCAAATTAAGTTAATCTACCTTTGAATGTCAGCGTGATGTATAATAAGGTCTATTGTTTGCGAGCACCCCACAAGGCAATGAAGTGTTATCCTTTTACGTTAAAAACAAGACTTTTTTTTGTTCCGTCTTTTGTCTTTCCATCTCAAAAGGGAAATTAAATTGCTTAAAGTTCCTGTTCACAGTAATATCTAAGACCGGTGATGAGGTGTCGCAAAGAACGCTGCTCCGATTTTAAGGTCACAAGCCAACAAAGTTTGGGAACCGGTGTGAATAACAAGCAGATCTTTCTGAATATGGTGCACCTTAAGAGAAAAGGGCTTGGCAAAGTGGATCCTCACACATCCTTTTGGTCTTCGCCAGAGAAAGGACACCATCCACTGCAACACGGACCTCAAGCCAACCTGTGAGGATATGTAAAACACACACACACACACATTGGCAGGAGTGCTACAGGCAGCGAGTTAGCCATTATATCATAATGAGGTCTTCGCCTTTAGGAGGGACATTCCAACAGCAATACCACTAATGAGCAGGATCTATGACGAGCACTAAGATAAACAGCCAGTCTCGGAGTGTGTGTGTGTGTGTGTGTGTGAGAACTCTGTGTACAGCACTGTGTCTGAATGACAGAACAAAATAATGGGGCGAGGACCTGATTATCACAATTAACCGACAGCAACACCCACTCTCCAGCATCGCGTCAAAGTGCAGACAACAGAGGGCAAGATTAATGGAGACTAATAGACATCGCTGCTGCCTGGGAGGAAAAAAAAAAAAATGAAATGTAGACCTCAACTAATCAACCAATGCTGGGCAGTGAGAAATTAGAGCAAATCTGTGAAAGGCTCTCAAAGCAGGATCATCACTGGCAATTTTGTTTTTCCTCTAGACCGAGCCTTTGACACTGTCAGCCTCCCCTCAGAGCAAAACGGAAAACTGTGCAGCTACCGCTGATCCTGTGAGTCTCAGCCGTGTCAGAAACATTGATAGTCAGTGTGAAATAAGTTAATATTAATGGACTCGGTATTCTTTTTCTACTGTTTGGTGGACAATCATTCTCTTAGTTGTGAAACTGCAGCTCCTTTTGGATAGAGTAGTGCTGCTTTGCATTCAGTGAGTTATGCGGTCCACTTGTTTTTTTTTTTGGACTACATTTGGTTACATTTGAGCAAACTGGCACCATTAAAAGTATGCTAATTATCTATTGGCAGGTCTTGTTTGCAGATCATCCATGGATGCACAGACAGCTATCACCGGATACAATGACTGGATTAGTGAGATACGGAAGGAAGACGAAAAATATGGTGATTTTCAAGCAAATTCTGGACGTGTTTTCCTGTGATTTCTAAGCAGATGCATGAATGTGTATAGGCGACAGACTATGGCGTTAATCTGGAAGTGTTAGACACGCTGAATCTACAATCATGTGTGAATCATACCTTTGTGTTCAGATCTGACTCAAAATATAACCGTGTGTACTGAAGGTCCAGTAAAAAATCTGTTCTCTTTGTTTTTTGTGCGCTCTTATGACTTTGGAGCCGTTCACAATGAGCAGCTGCCTCTCAGTACACCAGGTTGATTTATTTCCCAGAGCTGCTTCTGCTGAACTCTAAAATGTCTCAGTCACAAGCAAAGGACAACAAATGTCCTGCTGTTGGCTACAAGAGTGAACACAAAAGTCTGCATGCACCGACAGCATCTGAGGAACTGAAGACCCAGTAGAATACTGGTGCTACGGATGGAAACGGCAGCAATAGGAAAATCCTGAGTGTCCAGTGTTAGTCTTTGGGCTAATGTGGCTAACGCTACTGTTACAGTTCAAGATGGTGGAAACTGATTTAAAGCCATTAAACCAGGACTGTGTGAATTACTGTGTCTGCTGGTACGGTTCAGTGTGATCACGTTTGTTGGCTTCTTTCTTTCTGCTCTCTTTAATACAACTTAATTCCCCAAAAAGCTGTTCACATTCACATATTCTTCTGTGTCTCTTGTCACACATAGAACGTGTCTGGAACAGTGACTGAACTGCTACGTCCCATTAGGACCACATATTAGCCAGCAGTCACTTCAGAGCCATTCCACTCCTACAGTACTGACTTTCTAATGTTGTCTGACAAACTCAGCAGTCGTGCCGTGGACTCGGTGATATTTTGATCAATCAGAGCGAGTGTTACGATGTACTGGTCTCACACAGTCAGTCACACTCGTGTCAGCCGCCATACAGTCAACTGTTTTGCTGCACTTTGTCAATCACAGACACCCCTACGGGGGTGCGGACAGCAGTAACTCAGCTGCATTTAAAGCCATAGACGACACTGAAACAGTCCATTTAGAACAGAGAGAAAACCTGAGGTTATACAAATGTGGTGAAATAAAACATCTTTGCAGCACGAATGCTGAAAAACTTCCTGTGGACATGCAAGACTTTCATTAATTTGCTGAAAAGGGTGCACAATATGGGACCTTCAACATACCTTAATTGCCTCGATGAGCTTTAGGACACAGAACCAGCTGCTGCTCCGACTGTTGACCACGTTGATTAGCAGATCAAATCAACTAATCAAGCCCCGATAACTAACCTATTATTTTTTGTTAGAACGCTGACATGCACCTGTTCTTTTCACCTCGTGCAGTATCTCTGCCTCACATTTCATCTCTCCTCTCACAGGTGAAAAACTTCTGTTCTGGAGTAAATCTGTTCAGCTGCTCCTGAGGACATTACAGTTACAGATGGCTTTGTTAAGTGTGTGCTTGCAAGTGTGTGGTTACACGCATCCACCTGTACGTCGGTCTTGGGCACACAGTCGTAGGAGATGCCCACGGGGACCAGACTGACATCGGGGACAGATCTCTCTTTGATGAGCTGGATGATGCGAGCCAGCCACTGGCCTCCCTGGCCCGACTCCGACGACACGCCGACGCTCATGGCCTGGCCCTCATGTAGCAGCTCACGTACAAGCTGAGGAGGGAGGGAAGAGGAATGAGGAGAGAGAAAGACGGCAAAGCCAAAGGTCTGAACACTCCTGGCAGTGGGGGAGCAATTAACATAAAGTGCCTCCCATGCATTTTTAAAATATACATAAGCAATATAGCAAACCAGACCTTGGAGGGAGCACAAATGGGCAGGAAAAGAGCGCGTGGAGGGCAGCCGAGAGAGGACAAGTCAAAATTCATGAAGCTGGCAGGATGAAAAGCAGAAACAAAGCGAGGCTGTAGGGGACACTTTATGACATTCAGAAACTTCCTTTGCCCCAAGTCCTGTTTCCCCCTTCCAGACGAGGAAAATTTAATTACCGCTGAACAACAACTAAGCAAGACTACACTCAATAAAGGCCTATAAGCACTGATATACAACCCATAAGTCAGCCTGCTTTCCTGTACGAAGCCAGTTTGCTAAGCCACATGAAACAACCAAAAAGTAGTCCCTCATAAACAACCTTGTTTTGTTCCACCGTGGCTCTAATCTTCTATATTAATTCAGCTGTTTTATTGAGCAGTATAATGCAGGATTGATCTCAAAGAAGCCCGTAACTTCTCCAAATGAAATACGTCTTTAGGCCAACTGATATAAAACACAAATAGCTTCCTTCTACATAAAAATACACAAACACGCTGATGATGAACAGGTGCTGATCACTGATAAAAATAAATAGAGGCACTTTGATAAAGGGTATAAAACAAGAACTTTAATAGATGCAAGAGAAGAGAAAGAGGATGGGAAAAAAAAAATACAGACCACAAAAATCTCCAAAATAAAGGGAGGAAAAAAACACACAAACTACCTTCCAATAAAAGAGAAACAACCTGCTCAGAGCTGCCAAGTGCACACAATCAAACTAACCACCATTCTTCTCGCTTCCCAACCCTCTGCTCATTGCTTTGTCACTCCAGCCAACTCCAAAGCTGCAATCTCTGTGGCAAAACTCGAACCCCTTGGTAATTTTGAGAATGAATAGAAAGCGGGATGAGGCTGGGGATGAGCGAGAGGGAGGAAAAGACAGGTTGCATTCTGATTGAGAAGCCGACTGTGATAACACTTCACCGTGGAGTGCAATGAAAAGTGTCTCTATGCGAGTGAGTATGAATTGAACCGAATGCACCTACGCTAAAAAGCCAAATTACAACGATAGGTAGCTTTTGCTTACCCTGCAATTTCATATAATTACCTGCTGTTTAGGATTTTTTTAAGCAAAATGCATTAGCTACATTCTGTCTGATTCACAGCCCGGCGGCTCGTGTTTGGTTTAATGCAACCATGAGGGCGTTTTATTGTCGGTGAGGAAGTGGCTCATGTCACATGAATATGGCTTTTTTTTCCTGTTGAAGGTGACATTTGCATTTTGTCATTTAAGGAGCTTTGCAGAGAGTATTGTACCTAATTGACACAATTAAGTGACTTAACAAAATTTTAATTGGGGTTGGAGACAAAAAATAAAAGATTTTGAGTCAAGTTTGGGGGCTGCAAGGTGGATCACTGGTGACCATCGTTGCCTCGCAGCTAGAAGGTCGCCGGTTCGCGTCCCGGTGAGGACATCCCGGATCCTTCTGCATGGAGTCTCCATGTTCTCCCCGTGCAGCGTGGGTTCTCTCCGGGTTCTCCGGCTTCCTCCCACACAGTCCAGAAACATGTTGAGGTTAATTGGTGATTGTAAATTGTCCGTAGGTGTGAATGTGAGTGTGCTTGGTTGTCTGTCTCTAAGTGTAGCCCTGTGATAGACTGGTTACCTGTCCAGGTGAACCTGCCTTCACCCTGAGTCAGCTGGGATAGACTCCAGCCCCCCACGACCCTAGTGAGGATGAAGGTGTAGAGAGGATTGATGGATGGATGGAGTCAAGTTTGGGCAGTGATTTACAGAATAGCAGCGTTGGTCCATCAGTCGGTTCAACGTTTTGGTGCAAATTTTAATATCTCGACAGGCATTTGATGTTTTTTGTCTCGTGCCACCGTGACGTTAACAATTGCTTTGCATCAAATGTCTCAACAACTACAGAACAGATTGCTGTGTGTGCAAATGTGGGACAGACAGTCATGCTTCCCCACCTGAGGCTAAACTCTGATCACTTCAAACTCAAAGACTTTTCGTCGACAAACACCTTCAAGTCAAAAGTTTTACTCGACAGTAGCATGTTAACATACAGTGAAAGTCAGATCTCTGTTCACCTTGATCCTAACCTGTTACGGTGATGTAGGACTCGCACCTGATCTAATAGCTGATTGGTTTAGATGTTGACTCAACAGCATCATGTTTGACAGAAAAATTTCATCTAAGTTGAATTGGAGATATTCTGTTTGTGTAATTTTGAAGGTTTATTCTGTAAACGGAACACATGCTGTGCAGCTGATGGTGATATTTATCAGTCAGAGGGGCT
Source organism: Stegastes partitus (assembly GCF_000690725.1). Lineage (NCBI taxonomy): Eukaryota > Metazoa > Chordata > Actinopteri > Pomacentridae > Stegastes > Stegastes partitus. Next base: position 352,987 of record NW_007577968.1, read on the forward strand.
GAATACTTTCAGATTACACATCATAAACTGCCTGCGATATATATTTCTAGCATATTGCACATTAATGTTAGACTGATTTAATTCTTGGAGTGTTTAGCGTCACGGTGGGGGATGGGAGGATTCTCAACATAACATCTGTACACATGTTGCTGCCCTGACAGTCTGAATATCTGACACATCGATAAAGAAAGCTTTTATATTGTATTTCTTTCTGATGTATTTGACTGTTTATCAGTGTTTTCTATTCATGTATGTAGCTTGAGAGAGACAGATCTGCCCAGCTGATTCATGTAAAACGGAGACAGAACCATGAACAGAGATCACAGACCACCCGTGGAGCACTTTAATACACTTCCCTGTCAAAATTGAACCTATCAGAGGCTGAGCACAAACTCATATATGTGCCTAATAAGACAGCTGTGTCTGAGAATCACTGGAATGACTTCAGTGATTAGTGAGTACGTCTCAACTCAAGCAATCAGCGACATCTTGCAGAAGTTATTTGAATTTAATTCAATTTCAATTGTACGTACGTAGCGAAAACTCACAACAAATGTCTCACGGCACTTCCCATTGTAAGGAAATTATACAGAGAAACACAACAAATCCAAAGTTTCCTCTGGACTCCCTTTGAGCAAACACTCGGCAACAGTGGGGAGAAAAAAAAAACTCCCGTCTAACAGGAAGGAAAAACCTCCGGCAGAAGCAGGCCATCTGCTGCGATCAGCTGGGGTTAGGGTAAAGGACATCAAAGCACAGCAATCACCGCAAATACCTGAAACTTCCACATCCTGCCCCTTCTTAACCTTCCAATCTTCAAAAACATGAGACTTACAGAGGTCACGACAGGTGAGTACAGAGCGTCCATCTCAGCATCTTGCTCAGTCAGAGCAGAAGGCGGCAGGAGGACGACACCGACCTTCTGCAGGATTGATCTGGAGAATAAATAGAGGAGAGTGTCGCTCAGGCATCAGTGGCCTAATTTAAGAGACTCGGGAGTGACTGTGCACATTTTCCCTGTGTTTAAAATAAACCGCCCGGCCTAAATACGGCGCTGTGAGTAAAAGTGATAAATTCAGGATGTGATTACTGGCAACGAAGGTGTCTGCGCTCGTCGTTGCTGCAGTTCGACCTGCTTGGCAGCGTCTACGTGGCTGTGTGTGAGCGTACCTTAGGGAGGAGCTGTTCATCTGGAGAGGATAAACAGTGTACGGCACTCTCAGGTTGTGACAGAAGAGCACGAGAGGGATGAGAGCGCAGTCCGCGGCGCTCTGACGCACATGCACGTAAACCAGCGGAGATCCCTGAATTACAAAACACAAGCAGATTCACATAAACAAAATTCCTCACGTTGTCGTTTATTACGGCAAACAGGCGTGAACCTGTGCAGAGATGATGCACGGATCAGGCAAGTGTTAGAGTGATTTAATCTGGACCGTGATCAGGCCCCACAAGCTTCAGATATTATCAGCGGAATGGAATGTCGAGGAAATACATTTATCATATAAAACTGGCAAATCTTATTAAAGTCCTATTATTTTTACACCTAAATGATTAAAGATTGAGGAAGAGGTTAAACACATACATGGGGAGTGTGTCTAAATGGCTGTACTGTAAAATTCGACACGTGCCACGAGTAATTTTTCTTTTTTTTCCCCCTCAAGGTCAACAACAGCTCTATTATATGCTTTGTGCTCCTCTATCTTTTGAGTAGCATTTGATTACTTTTATCCCAGCCGATGATAAGCTACTGTCGCAAACTCAATTATATATATTGAATGAAGTAAAGGCGAGATAAAACACAGTTGTGCATTTCATAAGGTCGCTACTGTAAAAAAAGGGTTCGCAATCATAAAAACATGTAATTATCTCAAGCACTTCGAGGTTCTTCAAACACAATCATTACTGTGTTTTCTTAGTCTAACACCCGGGATTCTTACCGAAGGCTGCCAGTTACATGGATGGTATGTGAAGTAGTTTTCATCCATTGTTTTACATGCAATTGATTGAAACAGTTAAATTCAGGCAGATAAGTTTAGAGATGTCAACTTTTATGGACTGCCTGTAAATTATACAGATTGTTGCCCCATTTAAATTCATGCGATTATATATCCATCCACTATCTATACACCTTAATCCTCACTAGGGTCATGGGGGGCTGGAGTCTATCCCAGCTGACTCAGGGTGAAGACAGGTTCACCTGGACAGGTAACCAGTCTATCACAGGGCTACACTTAGAGACAGACAACCAAGCACACTCACATTCACACCTACGGACAATTTAGAATCACCAATTAACCTCAACATGTTTCTGGACTGTGGGAGGAAGCCGGAGAACCCGGAGAGAACCCACGCTGCACGGGGACAACATGGAGACTCCACGCAGAAACATTCCGGGTGTCCTCACCGGGACACGAACCGGTGACCTTCTAGCTGCGAGGCAACGATGCTAACCACCGAGCCACCTGGCAGCCCCCAAACTTGACTCAAAATCTTTTATTTTTTTGTCTCCAACCCCAATTAAAATGCAGTTAAGTCACTTAATTATGTCAATTAGGTACAATACTCTCTGCAAAGCTCCTTAAATGACAAAATGCAAATGTCACCTTCAACAGAATAAAAAAGCACTATTTTTGTTACACATGTGACACTCCCACAACGACTAAAACACGCCCTCGTTTTTGCAATAAACCAAACGCGACACACCGCCCCCAAAAACACACAAAAAAGAGAAAACACATGGCGCAAAAAAAAATCATAAACAGCAGGAGAACATGCAAACTCCACGCAGAAACATCTCGGATGTTCTCACCGGGATGCAAACCAGCGACCGTCTAGCTGCGAGGCAACAATGCTAACCACTGAGGCACCATAACATATGTGTGGTAACAGTTCAGTCAGACGGTCCCCTGCAGCCTTCGGCAGATTGTCTTGTGATATAAAGTTCCAAAGCCTAACTTCAGCCTTTATCATGTTTGTCAGGCCATTGGATTTGGGACGCACAAACGTCATCATCCGTGGCTGATTCTCTCTCTGATTTATATCCCTCTGGTGCGGTTTGGACTTAAAGCGTTGCTTTGCATCGGACACACCGTGAGGTCTCACACACAGATTCTGCAGCGTATGTATTCTCTTCTTTGGCATCACGATGCGACAGTCAAACATCGCTTTCTGATGAAGTGTTATTATCTAATATTTTGCTGACATTTAGAGAGCCGATGGATTTTCTGTTTATCATACAGATTTTTTTCCATTGGACGATAACGGAAACGGTTCACATACATGCAAGTCATGACAAAATGCCACAAGCATGCTTAAGTCGCTTGCGTAAAAATTTACAGGCGGAATAAATGTCAGATTACAACATAAAGACACAGATAAGTGGACCATACATGTGAAAGTCAACACAGACACTCTGACTAAAACGAGAACTCACTTTGTCACAGTCTCACATATTAAAAATGCACTCAGACAAGCAGAAAATCATCCAGAAGAAAGGACGTCATTCTTATGCTGCCTGAGAAACTCCTGTCCTGATAACTAGTTGACAGGACGTACTCCAGTACACGCCATAAGCACGACGAGAACATTTATTAGTGGTTTGGGTTCCACTTAGGAATTAAAAGACTACATTTCTGTGAGATCGGGGCTAAAACTAAAGACACAGATCGCAGACTTTCATTCATTCTGAACGCCTGAAACAGCAGCTTGGCTCAGACTTGTTTACTTGTGTTTATTTGTTCAGCCATGTAATTACAGTTGTGTCGTCGCTAAACAACTGAAAATAATGAGGTACGACGCGGCAAAGAGGACGAAACCTGAACTTTCTCAAGTCTTCAGACATTCAGATGTTTTCACTCGCTGAAAATATCCTCGCAATTTTTTGTTTACCTTGAAATGTTTTGTTGCAGATGTGTACAAACAAGGCTGTAGCTGTTTACCATCTCATTAGGTGGCTGAGCGCAGACCTAATTTCACATCCCGAGTCAAAACATCACAGCTCTCCGTGTGCAAATACAAAGTGTACTCGCCACGTTTTGCAGGACAAGATGATACCCGTCGGGGCAGCCGCTAAAGAAGTTGGTGATATTTTTATCCACGAACGCACGTGTGCAACCGCAGACGGTCGTACCTCTTGCGAGGCTCTGTGCAAAGCCGACAGATGGTTGAGGTTAACTTCGACGCTGCAGAACGTGGAGGAAAACATCTTCAGCATCGCCCAGCATACGAACCTAGTCGAGAGGGGATAGTGAGTAGAAAGGTGTAAAGAAAGAGAACAGAGGAGAAAAAAAAATAATGGCAGGAGATAAGGAAAATATCGGGACAATATATAGAGAAGTAACGGACAGATAGCGGCGAAGTAAAGACAAAATAGCTGCAAATAATCATGCCAAATAAATACAGCTTTCGCACAGGAAGTGAGGACAAAGTTGAATGTGACAGCGGTGGGGTGAAAAGGGATGAGGATAAGAGATAAAACGATGACACAGGGAAGCAGCGAAAAACAGAAAGCGATAAGAGTGGGAGGAGAGACAAAAGCCGAGGCTGTAGGAGACGAGGACGGGAGAAAGAGGAGATTTTACAGAAACTACAACAAAGCCAGAGTGGTTTCTCTGGTTCATAACGCCAGAAGTTTCCGCTCCATTGCACAAGACAAGTATGGAATTTCTACCACGGCATGTAACACAACACCTGACAGAATCATAACATTTCAGCTTAAAAATACAACATCGTTTTTCACCGGCACTGATCAAAGCGGGCTGCGTGTGGACAAGTTCATGCCTCAGCAACTGTCAGTCATCTTGAAGACCATGATGGATAGTCCTGCATCTCTAACTAGAGCCGCATTTGAAGCAATCTCACTAACATCCTGCACGTCCGGCAGTGTATGAGCCATTTCTGTCTTTGGCTCTTCAGGGGGATATCAGGGTTAGAAAGCAATTTTAAGCTCCCAGAGTTCCAGACCTAAATGTACTGTTCATTTCCTGCTCATAATTTCAGGCGACTGGCTGCTGGGTGCTTGGATAGGCACGAACATTTTCCAGTGTAATCATGAGTAAAAGTGAAAAAAAAGTCAAAATTACCGACCATTATGCATAACAAAAAAGGAACATTTTGGTAAGAAAGACAATATAATCACTAAGTGTTTTTTGCTTGGATGCTGATGAAAACATTAAATTGACTAAAATCAGCTAATTTTCACATTCTTGGTCATTTTTCAGTGAATTTGGCAATTATGGCGCGCCGTTTTGTTCCTCATTCCTATTCATGACGGATATGATTCCCACTCCAACTGGGCTCTTCTCCATAGCAACCATGACTGTGGCTTATGGGTGTATCATCGGCTAATACAACGAAAGCACCCGAGGCGACGCTGCGATACTCCGTCTCTTAATGCCTTTTTTATTTATCTAGTCTGTCTACAACATAAAAGATATAAAAACAGGTCATGGATACACACAGCAGTTAAAAAAGGGGACATTAATTGAATTTCCTGCATTTGTTGGGAACTTTTCTCAGATCTGACGCTCTTGTAAGTGTTCAAGGTACAAGGACGGGTTAAGTTCAACGGTGTCCCTGTTCATTGTAATTAAAAAACATCCAGCTGGCTGTTCATTAATGGGTCTTTAATCATTATGGGATGGCAATGGACCTCAATGACAAACATGAACAAGCTAGTGTTAGCTACACAAATGATAGAGTCATGACTCCATAATCCGACCCTTAACGATCCTAAACCTGCTATCCGACAGGTTTTTAGGAAAAACAAACAGAACCCATTAAAAACAGCCTTAACATAGCGACAGCCTTGGAGTCTGCCTCCGACATGACATTTAATGTCACCACTCAGGATAACGGCGTATTATCTTACTTAATGCTACATTCAGATTTCTTTGTGACTTCCTTCACGTTTCCAGTTCAATGCGACTTGTATGTGATCTGCTGTGTGAACTTCATACGACCCAAAAGTGTCCCGCATGCGCAGAAGAGGACACGACGACGTCACACG
>NW_007577968.1:359421-385970 GCF_000690725.1 Stegastes partitus
TCTTAAACTTCTGAACATAAGACCAAACTTTATGATGACTTCATGGCAAAACACCCAAGACTTCCATTTCTACTGGAAGATCGAACACCACTAAATAAAAACCCTGCTTCCAATGTCCTATTGGTTTCTTGTTACTTCTACATGGAAAGGTCACCCAGGGCAGGTCTGAATCAATATGCAAAATAGTTTTTATTATTGAATACACAACAAACCACCATCTTTGAACCTTGCCCTTTGCCCACACACACACACACACACACAAACCTTAAGGCACCAGAGGAAATGCAGGTGTTAATGAGGGCATGGAACGGTGAGAGGAGTCTGAGCTGCCCTTGGCCGTCTCCCCCCTCGGATGCTTCTTGCTCTGCTGTAAGCGCTTCCCTCACCCTGAAACACATAGTCACAGGACAGCAGGGTTAACACGACACAAAGCCTCATTTGTGCTACACTTAGACCAACACCCGCCTTCCAGTTACACAACAACAACAGCATCCCTGAGCGAAGGGGTTGCGTAGAGGTTAAACTCAATTACACAGAGGAGGGGGGGGAACAGATACAAAGTGAGGACTCAGCGACGGAGATAAAGAAAGTGTGAATACCGTCCCAAGTAATCCCATTTCTCTTCATTCACTGTGCACAGACCTCATGATAGCCTTCATTTTCTCTATCTTTGTTTGTGTCTCTTATCTCCCTCTAGTCCTTTCTCTCTCTTTCTCTCTCTCCAGAACTGCAGGAGCCCGTTTCATTTTCTGTATCTCTGCCTATCATTTATTTACTCTCCTCTGGCATCTCTGCTCCTGTCCTCCTCCCTCTCGTTCCCCTCAGGTACCTGTTGCTCTGACAGACTCTCTCCAGCCTGTTGCTAACAGGACTCCCGTCAACCTTGCGCCCACTCACGAACAGGGCGAAGCAGACCCTGCGCACCAGCCAGCCACGATACCTGCAAGAGAAAACACACGATTTAGAGAGAGGTGCACGGCTGAGTGCGCTGGGACTGAAATATTTTGTTTGCCTGAGCACCAGATAGCATCGGTACCTGGTCTGTGTCTCGTTGACGCTCAGCAGGTTTCGGAAGCCAAGCGAAGAGTTTTGTCTGAGGTTGGTGCGCTGAGCAATTACAGAACAACACATACAAACAAACAGGTGACTGGGCCGCAGAACGGACACAATCCACGACACGTGCAGCTCAAGGACACGATCCGACATCTATAAGTGCTTCTTTAATTTCAATGAGCTCAGTGTGTCATGAGAGTGGAATAGTTTCATTGTAAATCTATAGCACTACATTACAGGAATTCAATTAGCGAGAACAGTAACATCGTCTGCTTCCTGCTTTTAATTTCATCAGTCTTATTTTCTGCCGTGTCTTTCATCGTCGAACTGCGATGCTGCGCACTCACCAGACTGTCTGGTGTGCACTGGTGGCAGCATTGGCCCACGGTTGGTCTGAACTTGCCCAGACGGGGAGGCGCAATCAGCTTTTTCTTGATCTTCAACCCCAGTGACGACTGAGAGGGACGGAGACACAACAACACAACACAGAACAGACATCAGAGAGTGCAGCCACAACCACACAAGTTCCTTAGTTACACCTCACTGAAGCTAATGCCGTGTCCTGCAACAGTCCTGCAATAACCTTTACGAGGGTTATAATGTGCAGTTTTTATTGAAACTTTAGATTTTAGAGGGACCGATACGCCCGTATTGTCACCGTGCAGCTGCAGCTGGTGGTGCTGTTGAACTGTATTACATTACACTGAACGAGTTTTTATTACTTTTTCTTTGACACGCGATAAAAAGGGCAGTACGGCAGCCACGTCAATAAAAGACACAAGAGAAAAAAACAGCACGTAAACGCTTTGATCCTTCGCTCTTGATTTCATTTTGACTTTATTAAGTTTTCTCTGTTCCTGTGATTGGTTTAACTCCGGCTAATAACTAGCAGTGCAGTAAATATTAATACAGACCTCATTTTAGATCCAGTATCGGCATCTCGGTGCAGAGTAAACATAAACAAGCCATGCACTGAGCAGGCCAGACAGCGGACTGTATACTAATCAACCAGACCGGGAGGCTCCTGCAGCAGGCTGACTGCTGCTCACCTCCGAGTGTTCGTATCGGAGCCTCGCACCAAACAGCCAGAACACCGACTGATTATCAGGCTGCACGTGCGGTTCCAGGTAGGAGTCAGACCGAGCGCTCCGTTTAGACAAAATTAGCTAATGAATTTCTCGAAATCAATGACACTTTCTCGCGGTTGAACGACGATGATGGATTCGAGAAAACAGCAGCTGACTATGAAGCCAAGAAAGCATCGACTGAAAACACAAAACATTACTGTAACGACAAAACCCGGATCGAACTATCAATAATTTAATTTACCGTACTGATTCAAAAGTTTAAAAAAAAACAGGCGAGAGAAGTAGAAACAGTGGCTGGCATGACAATGTAGGGAAAGCTTGTGGATTATGAGGCTAAAACCGTGTAGCGGCCTCCGAACAAACAACCCGATGAGAGGACTGATACCACTTCTGTGTCTCTCTTTTCCAAAGAGGATGAAGAAATCTTTTGATCTTAACTTTCTGGCGGCTGATTAATTTCTTAACTTCATTTGCTCACAGTGTGGTCCAAGAATAATGTAAACGTTACACATTTACATATGTTCTACGTAAACATGATTATTTGATCCACGCTGCAAATAAAACTCATCGCCGGGATGTGAATACAGATACAGCAGAAGAAACTCCACAATAATAATAATAATAGTGAAGGAAAGTAAGAATGTTCAAAACTCAACTTTAGGAGTAGTTTGATGAATATTTATCAGTTTTATACCCAAGTGTTTGCTCCTAGACTGACAGCTGGCTGCACAGCATTGTGGGTGAGTGACCTGCTGAGTGTATAAAAGCAGCAGTCAGTTGCAGCTAATTATATGATAGCAGCAACAGGGAATGATGTGAGCAGAGCGCCTTAAAGATGCTGCTGCTGGCTGGAGAGGTAACTGTTCTGTTACTGCTCAGGTTAACAAGTGTGTGTCTAAATTCCTTTCACACGAGGGCTGAACGAGGTGGAAAAAAAATGTTAATTTGATGTTTTATTTTTTTTTACAGAGACTGCGATTGGATTTATCAGATTTTTAAATTTTATTTTAGATTTTTTGAAGTTTTAGCTCAATATTCACCACGTAACAGATGTTAAAATTTAAAATCTCATTATCACATGAGGTGGTTCAGTGGTTCGCACCGTTGCCTCGCAGCTAGAAGGTCACCAGTTCGCGTCCCGGTGAGGACACCCGGGATCTTTCTGCGTGGAGTCTCCATGTTCTCCCCGTGCAGCGTGGGTTCTCTCCGTGTTCTCCGGCTTCCTCCCACACAGTCCAGAAACATGCTGAGGTTAATTGGTGATTCTAAATTGTCCGTAGGTGTGAATGTGAGTGTGCTTGGTTGTCTGTCTCTAAGTGTAGCCCTGTGATAGACTGGTTACCTGTCCAGGTGAACCTGCCTTCACCCTGAGTCAGCTGGGATAGACTCCAGCCCCCCATGACCCTGGTGAGGATTAATCAGTGTATAGATGATGAATGGATTATCACGAGAGTCAATCAAAAGCAGGACTATCGCACAAGAAGAACAGCGTGAGTTTATGAACCCATATAAAGTTTAGTGTAAAGTACCATTTAAAGTTTAGAGTTTAATCCCAGGGTCAGACACACTGCATACTACACATCCTACACTGCAGCCTTTGTAATTCACCAACTATATAGTTTCAAATCATAAATTCACCATAAAATCGATTAATTGTTTAGTCCTGGTCCTAACAGGAGGGCAACTGATGCTAAAAAAAATTACAGAAAGCTGTAGAAAATGCACTATAGAAAATATAGCAGAAAACAACATTCTTAAATTCGTTGTGCAGATTTGCAGACATGATGCATTTCAGTTTAAAAACCGCTTCACTAATTTTAATGCAGGGTCCAAAATGTGCACTGGAAAGTGTATGATGAAGGGATGAAAATAGAATTAAAATAAATACTTCCCCATAAAACATGTTCAGGAGAAAGTCAAAGTCACTCCTGCACAGATCATCAAAAACTCAGATATTCATAATGATCAGTGTGTTTAAAACTATTTCAATGAGTCACAGTCGGGACTCGTTTTCATGGAAAGTTTCAAGGAATTAAACGGTGCTGCAGTGTTTAAATATGTTTTTTGTACCTTCCAGCTGCCCATTAGTTTCCCTTTATTTTAATGCACTTTCCAAATCGACTCGCGGAGCCTTGGAACCTGCTCAACATACAGCGGCTAATGCTTCCTAATGAAGCACATGTGCGCCTTGGTTTTCATTAAAGTTACTTCATTTTAGAGTTCTGATGGTGTTAAAATCGTGGAGCGATCTGTGAATCCTCCCTGGCGGCGCATTCAGACGCTCAATTGAGGCTCACGGCAGAGGCATTCAGCTGCCAAGAAGCATCACATTCATAAGCTGTGGTGTTTGGAAACTCAACAGGGAATACAAATAATTAAACTAGCGCTGCTTTCAAAACAAAACCTTTCTATGTACCGTTACTTACAGTCAGCACCCAGTCGCTTACACTGGAAGCACATTACGAAGGGATCTGTTAATGGGCGGTACGACCAGGAACAACAAACACAACGAGCTAAACCCGTTTTGCTCTTGACTCTGACATGTGCCTGTTCAATGGATGATTCCAACATCCAACAGATACTGTGATTAAATGGGTCATGTTAATTTTGCATCCTCCACCTCTACTGTATAGATCTGGGGTTGTCCTCCCTAATGCAGTTGGTAGAATGGCTGTTCCACTACGAGGCAAGTTTAACATACCCGGGCTTTGTTTGTGTTGTGCTGCTTTGACAAAACATAAAACCCTAATGAGAGATAATGGGAATCAACTGTCTTTGTTAACCCAGCTTTGTCTTCTTCAGGCTTTGTGTGCGCTCCCATAAAAGGAAGCATTTGACTTTATTTGACGCTTTTTCGGTGCAAAATCATGTGATTGCCTGCTTTAGTCAAGAGGAAAGGGTAGTTATAATGGAGAGCTATGACGAATAGGACGGCCCTGATTATTTATTTATTTTTGCCCCCAATCCAACATATCCATCCATCATCTATATACCGCTTAATCCTCACTAGGGTCATGGGGAGCTGGAGTCTATCCCAGGGTGAAGGCAGGTTCACCTGGACAGGTAACCAGTCCATCACAGGGCTACACTTAGAGACAGACAACCAAGCACACTCACATTCACACCTACGGACAATTTAGAATCACCAATTAACCTCAACATATTTCTGGACTTGAGGGAGGAAGCCGGAGAACCCGGAGAGAACCCACGCTGCACGGGGAGAACATGGAGACTCCACGCAGAAAGATCCCGGATGTCCTCACCGGGATGCAAACCGGCAACGGTGCTAACCACTGAGCAATATAGCAATTTTATATTTGGTTTCTACCAATCTGATCCGACACTATTTCCTTAATAATAGACACCTTAAGTCTTGTAGATTTGCTGTAGTACCTGATCGTGCCACCAGGTGGATCCAGTTACTGTTTATTACTGTAGCAACATGAGGAGACGGACACTCAGACTACTGCCGTGTTTCCAAGCAGAGAGCATTGTGGGAGTTTAGATAGCAACGGGCACCATGACAAAGACTACTGTGATGCTTAATAAGCTCTGGCTCATGTCACTGACACATCCATGACTGACGAGGACAGTGTTCCCACATCCCCGTGACATTACATCCCTCAGGTGGTTAATTCCTGCATTTACTTGTGGTCAGCTGAAAAACAAACATTTTAAATAATTAATGTAATTAATCCATTGTTGTGGGGAGCTGCAGTGAGCTTGCACTTTTTGCTCCACAACTGTTTTGTGCAACTGCTCATTTTCTTGAACAAAGATAAAGAGTTCAAAGCTGGCATGAGTCAAAGAAAGTCACAACGGCTGCATTAATGGGAAATACGTCAGAGCAAATAATCCTTTAAGTCGGCTGGTAGTGTCAGGAAGCGGTTAGCTTAATTTGTTGTAATGACGGAAAGCATGGGCGAATCGTATCGTCTGTTTCACCCTGACGCACACAATTAGTTTAGTTTAGTTTAGTTTAGTTAGCACTCTCTCCCCTTTAAAATGTTGTTTTCACATTTGTGTGATGTTTAAACTCTGGTTAGCCGAGAGGTCAAATTTCATCAAGCTAAGTTAATCACCTTCGGTTTAATATTCAGGACACAAAGTCACATGCACAGATAAAAGTGGTATTCATCCTCTTATCAACAACAACTAAACATACGAGCACGTTTCCAAAAATATCAGCGCTTCTTTGAAAATCCTGTTGGTTTTCCGAGGGGCCAGAATGACTCACTGATGCATCACATCCTGTCATTTGGTAAACATCAAACACAATTAAGGACATGGGGCGATGCATGTGCTCTCGTGATTATGAAGAACAAAGCGTTTGAGATTAGTGCGCATGGAGTAAGTGGGAGACGACAGTGGGAGCAAGTCATGCAGGCGGCGTTCTTACAGCGGCTCTATTCAGCCGAATCGGTGGAAGGACAATGTCTTTGTTTATCCCGTCTGTCTTCTCCTGCACCATGGTGAGGCTGCTGCAGATTTACACCCAGAGCCCTATCGGAGGAAAGAGCAGATATGAAAGCATGAGGTTAAAAACTGTGCATTCTCACGTCGCGCTGGATAATAACGGCTGCTAGTTAGCGCACGTAAACGGAAGCGGGGAGCGTTTTTAGGAGCTTAAAGACAGACGACTAATTTTGTGAGTGCTTTGAGAGGAAGCCTTCCAACCTCCAATTTAAGGAAATAAACACACAGCCGCACACACAAGCTCAGTGTGACTCAAAATTCATTCTGTCTTCTGGTCCTGGCAGGGGAGTGTTGGCAGCACTCTCCGATCTATCACCCTGGGCCCATAGCTACAATTTCACCCATCTAACTAGCACTCTTTTTCCCTGCACCATCACAGAATTCTCTCAAATTCTTAACCTTCCTTTCATTCTTTTTGAGTTAGAGGAGAGCAGCCTCTTGCTGCCGCTTTCACTGGCTTCGCTTTCCCCGTTGTTCCCTCTTATTGGACTCGCGGCAAACTTTACTTTAGAAGTTCTGTGTTTACCCGCGTATGCAGGCAGGAATGAAACAAGGACAGAACTGCCATTAGGAGTTTAGAGATGGATAGGAACTTGAGGCCGTCTTTGCTCAGCAACGTTCAGGCGGAGCGGGGCAGACAGTCACCGGTGGGTTATAAATCATTAAAAGCAAGGTATATAGCCGTCCACTGAAAAACAGCTCTTATGTAACTGATGCTGGCCATTTGCCGACTCGAAAACACAGTAATGAGTGCTGGCAAACATAAGTCACAATGTAATACGATCTGGCTTAAACGGCTTGTTTAATTGATAGCGCTGGGTGTGCTGGAGCTCAAAGTGAGTAATCACCTGAAATTAAGGCAGATTTAAAGCAGATCAAGAACCAGCTCGCGTTCTCCAAACAGAGAGCTAAGCTGGCGTAAAAGCCACCATCCTGACAGAGATTCCCCTCTGGCTTGTGTAAACCTTTGTTTCTACTACAAAAGTACCGAGACACCTCCTGCTGTCATCCACTGTCTTCACACGAGTCTTTCCGTGGCTCCATCCATAAGATTCAGGAGTCTCATTAGGCTCAACCAGAGACTTTTCCTTCACATCTCTGTCTCTCGTTCTGTTGATCCCACTCTGCCCCATTAACTTTGCTAATTAAAACTTAAGCCTTCCCCATGGGGAGATGCTCCATTTCAACTGGCTCAAGTTCCCACATTCATTACCAGCTCCGGTGGGAAGAATGCCATTGATAAGAGGTTATCCCGTGGCTGCGTGATGCTTCGCAGGTGCAGCAGCTGATGAAGTAGACGAGAGCAAAACGGGGAGTAAAGGGTGCGGAGCTGTAAATTACACAGCTACAGCATAAGCAACGGCTCTAATGGGGTTATATAAACCACTCTAGAGGGAGACCACATGGAAACAGCTAGAGGCAGCAGTATGCAAAGCCCAGACTGGTGAAACAACACACACACACACACACACACACACACACACACACGGGTTTCATCATCCACGTGCAGCTTCACCTGCCAACACGCAGCATGTGAGTTCACACGCTGATCTGTAGAAACATGGCGAGACAGATATTGGGATCTGGGTCACGGGCTTCCTCCTTACAGTACTCATTTATGCTTGCTTAGCTCTTCCTCTCGTTAAAAGTTAATTGATCAATTACAGCCGTTAATTAATACGCTGTAGTTTGCTAATGTGATAGCCTCGACCTAAGTGGGCCCATGATGAGAAAGGATTAAAAATCAGAAGCCATTACAAGACGCCAGGTCGGATTAGAGTGAAGATCATTTCTAGAGCGAGCGGCGGCGGCGGCAGAAGTGATGTTGGTGGGTGCATTCAAGTATATTCCCAAAACTGCTCAGTCATTAGCGAGGGCTTTAATTACACTTTGTATGCATTTGAAAAGAAGCTGTAGATGGAGAATTCAGAGCGAAGCAACGTCGAGAGTACAGGAAACTTTTTTTTCTTCTCCCCTCCAAATCTATGTATAGATGTGAGTGCAAACTGCTGGCTGCTGAGTGAAGCTCTGATACGAAGAACATGAAAGCTAAGCAAAGGAGTAACACAACAACAACAACAACAAAAGCCACAATGCACAAACATACAGCGTAAAAGCAGCAAAGTAATCCCTCAACAATAAACCGTATGCTTTTTGCCAGATGAGCTGTAAACAACCTGAAGTGAAAATGCTAAAGAACAGCGTTTTCTTTGTTAGCCTCACAAGAAACCAAATGCAAGGTTTACTCTAACTGCTGGCAGACTAATGTGCCTGAGAGAGGCTTACACATACGTCAATTCAATGTAACAACCACACTGACGGCAAGCCAAGGTGAATTAGTGAACGAGTCGAGGCCACGTTAGCGACGTGTTAGCAAGCTGCAGCTTCAACAAAGTGCATCGCTGCAAAGTCAGAGTGTAAAACTCACCTGCTGCACAAGAAACTTCTCCTCCAGTCAAGCCAGAGTCATGTGAAGTCTTAGCGGAAACTCACACTGCATACAAATGAACTTTTATCTTCAAATCCCTCTCCTGTAATAGTCCTTGCAACGTTGAACACAAAAGGCAGCACATCGCACGCTCGCAGCTGCAGCTAGCTAATTATCCTAATGACCTGTCAATCAAACATCAAAGGAGACACTCAGGAAAGAGCAGGAATTCAAATCTGTCAGATATGAAACCCAGATCCTTTAGACCTTGTATCTCTATGCACAAATAACATTTACAGTTTAGTAAAACACCAGTTTCGACAACAAACATCTCTTCGTTCAGCTGACTTTTCTGTATCAGGGGACCAGTTCAGTCTTTTGTTAACTTTCTTGAGGAAGGAAGTTGCTCTGGCAGAGGCTTGAGATGGGTCATAAAACAGAGTTAATCGTCTGTACTCTGTGGTTTAACCTTTGCCGTCCTACAAAGCGATTTTCAATGTTTCTCATTCCCCCACCCACAAATTAATTGCAGCAGAGCTGCTACGCTCGGTGCTGGTCTGCCATCGAGATCAGCTGAAGGGTCAGTGGTTTGCCCAAGGACATGTTGGCATGTGACGGAGCCAGGAATCGAACCGACGAACTCTGCAATTAGTGGACAACCCAGTCTATGAACCAAGCCTCAGCCTCACAGCCGGAGGGGCACGTTTCTAGCCTTGGGTCTCCCAGAGGGGCAGTAGTGGAAGAACCAAGAGGATGGGAGGGGCAAGAAAAGCCACTGATTTTCTGATGTGGATTTTGAACTGGAGTAAGTTATCGATCTGCAGCAGCCAAAAAAGAAATCGAAAAGCTTGATGGATTACACAGGATGCTGGATGTGAGGACTGATAAGCTCTTCCAGAAACTTGGGAATCTTCCAGGACAAACACCAGATACTGCAGATGAAGGACAAGTCATCACTGATGTCTGCATCGAGCCGCCCCGCTGGTCAGGATGTCCGGACAAGACCAAGAGACGGAAGGACAAACACTTAAAACCTGCAGCATATCTGAAGGATCACAGAAATGTACTACGAATCTGTAGCAGGCCAACATAGATGACAGAAGTCACGCACAACTCGTGACTATATATGATTGTGTGTCTGCTTGAGCTACAGCACAGCTCAATTACTGCAGCCCTGGATGAGAATGAAAAGGTTTTGAATCATTAGCACTGCTGTTTGTCTTCATCCTAAATCCTGTACATCACAAGTCAACTCTATTAGCGGTTCACCTTTGTTGATGACAGTCATTCACTTAGTGACATTATTTGGTGTCAAAACACCTACAGCCAATCTGCGACTACAATAACCGTCACGAATCTTTGCTGCTGGCAGAGAATGAGCGCTCCCGCTGAAAAGAACATTTTAATCTGAGTATTGCATTAGCTAGGAGGGGATAAATGGGACAATCCAGCGGTACATAATGTTCCTGATGATAACGTTAACGGCACGTCTTTGACATGCTTATGAGATTTCTTAAACAAACCAATGGGGAGCGAGGATTGTGCTGAGCAGGCAGATAGATAACGCCACGGGGACGTCGGTGTGATGGGCTCGTGTTTACCGCCAGCCTGCCAGAGCGACCGGGGCATTCAAAAAGAATGCTAATACGGTAAACATACACAGCTACGCACCTGCGTGTGTCAGCTGTCTCACGGCTCCGATGCACATACGCACACACACAGAAAATCAATCGGCGAATCAGTTGCTGTGCGTCATGCAGCCAGAGCATCATTGATTTCCCAGAACAAAAGGAATTCTTTAACTTTACTCTGTGCTCTCGTTCTGCCTTCAGCCGCACACTGTTTTCTCTTTAATGTCAGTGGCACGGCGCTTGTAAAAGACAGCCAGCAATCAAATTAAAAAAGGCCAACGGACGGTTATACAACTTTTCCGTAATAATGAGCGAGCTACTTCGTCTTTATTTAGAATTTCAACGCATGGCACGGTCTATAACAGACTTACAATACATTATATTAGCACAACAATCCCTCTGAAATTTCTTTAGGGAACCATATAATCCTCTTTCTTTTTTTAAATGAAAATCGGCTCTTGCACAGCGTCAGAATTTATGGCGACATAAAAATATAAATACCCACATCCTGGTACAGTGACAGCTTCCAAACGTCTGACGAGAACAGTCACTTCACTGTACCGAAATGAAATTACCTTTACTTGTCACTTCATTTCCCGTGCACCTGTCAGTAAGCAGGTGTGCAGAGATTTGCTTTATTTGCATGACAGTATTTGTTTGTTTTTTCATGTTTACTCTTTCTGGTGAGGATTCAGCTGATATTTTAACAAAACTGCAGGTAATATTAGCAACCACTTAAAAATACGCAAAGAGCTAAAGTAGAAATGCATCATAAAACTATGTCGAACACTAAAAAACAATCTTTACTTTCCACCACGACGGAGCGGGTATTTGTTTATCTCAGCTGTCGTCCGGACACAGAGTAATTACTTCAGTCAAACAGTGTAATTTCTGCAAACTCATGGCTCACCCCACAGATGTTTTCATTTCATATGCATGAGTCCTGCTCTCAGGAAAGTGTGCTAGTTTACGGACTCGGCTTGACTGGCAACTCCCCAACTCTGCTGCTCGGCTCGTTGTCACCTGTCAAAACAAGGAAATTTCCACCTTGGCCGTCTCACTCGGTGCACCAGTCACGCTCATGCTGGGGAAGACCTGCCTCGACGGGGTGCAGGCTGCAGGTGTGCGGCATCGGATAATAATGAAACAGTAGTAGGTGGTGGACACGCTGCGGCAAACTTTAATTTCGGCTTTTAATAGATTCTAAGTGCTGGCAGTGACAGTACATTACCTTTCCATTTGGATTCAGTCACTACTTGCCGCACAAAACCCTCTGATTCATAAGCGACAGGTGCTGTTTTGTGTGCCGAACAAAAAAAACGGGTAAAAAAACAGGCACCTGCGCCGTTCGTGTTTGGAAACACGTCTTCTCTTTTAGTACATGGAGTTTGGTGGATTCCCAGCAGAGCTCTGCCAAGCATCAACCCGAGGTCTAATTAGCCAGAATAACTGAAAACACTTAGGTTATGTAGGTGAGCAGAGCCTTCTTTCCACTTCAAAGTATTCCGATCCAGCTCTGGGACATGCTAACATGCCACCTGGGAACCTGAACGCTAACGCTGCGAGAGAGAAGGAAGTTTAATTGGAAGCGTTAGGGTGGGCATGTGTGGTCTGGATGAGAAAATAAACTATCAAAATGCGGGTTCCCTTAAAGACTCATGACTAATATATAAAGCGAAATTGCCCCAAAGCTTCGGCGTCCCAAGCGATCAGGTTGTATGGCAGAAATCCAATCAATAGAGGCCTTTCTTCTAATGGACGCATTTTGCTGTGTCACTGTGGGAAAAGTCTAAATAACAAAATAAATGATGGCCCTGGTCTTTTTTAGCAGATTCAATCTCCCGGTGCAGGCTGCTGTCACACTGCAACGGCTGACCGGGACACTTGAACAGAACAAAGCCGTCTTTATTAGCACCACCTGAGCTTTTTTCTGCCGTGGCAAGTCAAAATGCCTGCTGTGAAAAAGTTCTAATCACACTGACACGGACTCAGAGACAGTTGTACAATAGAAATATCCCACATGTGGTTGGATGTGATCTTTTTGTCCCCTTTGGTTGACCCCACTTGTCTCATCAAAAAATACAAAATAAATGTCTGATAAAGAGACAACACGTGAGAGATGTCACCGATCAGAGGAAGAAAACGAGCAGATCGCTGTGACTTCTGATGCTCTTTCATGAAAACAACATGAAAGCATGCATACAACTGTACATGACATGACTGAGAGACAACAGGAGGGGGGAGGGAGGCTCGGAAAAACAGGGATCGGATTGTTTTCGACTAACAGGATCTGATGATAATTACACTGATCAACGTGTTTTTGACTAATAGGATCTGATGATAATTACACTGATCACTGAGCCGTTTCCATCTGATTCTGTCAGATAAAAAGGTTTCCATCTCGCACTGGAACCACAAAAAAAAAAAAAAACAGGGAGTACTAATTACACGTCGGGTACCCATCATCTCTCCCCGTTCACACCTCCATATTCCTGCGGCTTGTCTACCCATAAACAGGTTTTCATTTCTCCTCGACAGCCATGATGTTTTATTAACTACTGTGGGATACCAGACACCTGAGCCGACCTGCAGATACCTGCAGCTATGTGCTTCCCATCCACTCCAAACACACACGTTGTAATCCGCACACGAAACCCAAACACGTTCAAATGTGTGCAAACATACAAAAACAAACAGCCGAAGCTATATTCGGAGAGATCCCTCAAAACGTAATCTACAAACACTATTATGCAACGTGATGTCTTATGCAAGCGGCCTATCTGGTAATTGATTCATGAAGCAAAAAAAAAACATTCAGGAAGCGTTGACAGCTTTTATGCAGGAGTTGAGAATGAACTGTCGGAAATGTTCCTTCTCCAAAAGGCAACGCGAGATTGTTTGATTAACGCCAGCCGCCCCATGACGCCCACTTATTATATAAAAACTACATTAACCTGCAGTAAATGTTCATTTAATCTTTGACCCGGAGTTGTCCTCCTCCTCCGGCAGTGAGCTGAACACCACGAGTGTGAAAAGAAGAAAGAAAGAATTCACTGATGTAACTCAAAGGGGGATGTATATGCCTACTGTATGTATGTATGGAAATAAAACCGTCGCCTCTGTTTATTCATGGTTCCACCAGAGGGTTCCTGTAGAAAAAAAAAAAAACGCCCTCGTTAAACTGAATGAATTTGACGGAGCTGGATTATGAATTTCTGGCATTCTTCCTTAAGATATGACTTAAACGATTAATTCACGGTCAAAGTTTTCGCAGACTGATGTTCTGAGGATCAATTATTCAGCTTGAGCATAATATATAATCCCCCCGTACGCTTTCAAGTGTTTCTCAGTTTAGACAGCAAAGAGAATTGCAAGGTTGCAAATGAAATGTATTTTTTTTTATGATTAATTAATGCACTGATAACTGATTGCTTGGGCGAGAATGCCCATCATGTTTGGAAGGCACAGCGTGTCCTGAAAGTCTTTTAAAATCCAAACAGTTTGCAGAAAAAGCAAATCTACTTCAGGTGGAGAAAAGTGAACGTCAGAGTGTGTCTGGCACCGTCTTGTTTCAGTTCAGGTGGATGCTCAAGTCTATCGCTGGTGCCTATAATTCAATAACAGGCTCATTAGTCAAACACACAGCCGGTAAAATCCTTCACCGGTGGAGTGTATTCAACGGTCGAAACGCCACGACTGCACCGTGATCTCTGCAGGCTTGAAAGCATCGATCACACGCACGCCGACGTTTACATTCACACACACACACACACGTCGGAGTTCGACTAAAGTGTGACAGACGCGGTCGAATGATTACAATTAAACGAACGGACGCTTTAAGAGTTCAGCCGGGGAGCGAGGACGTCTTTGTGTCTGCGGGTGAGCTGCATTCTTCACTGATGTCTGACCTACAGATGAATAATGGCAGACGGAGCGGTGTGTAATTATCTGTATTTGTATTCACGGTCACAGGAGTAATAGTGATGGCAAAAAAAAAAAAAAGAAACAAAAAAAAGTTGACAGCAAAGTTAAATCAGAGCCAAAAGACAAATAGAGACCCGCACACGGCTCGACACATCGCAAAGAAACACAGGACTGCTCTTTTTGGTGAAATGTGGATGTGAGTAAAATGATAAAGCAATAGAGGCCCAAAGTGAAACAAGCAACACAGAAGTTCTGGTTTAGGTCAGCTAAAAAAGCTCAGTTAAAATGTTGCGGCCAAATAATGTAGGTTTAGTTTGTCGACCACTTTAACGTCCGCATGCAATGTGCTACGATCAGCCACAAGATTAAAACCACTGGGTGGTGGACACCGGACCTCTGTGGGTGTTCAGGACACTGTCAGGGTTCTCTGTGTTGCGGGCTGGGGAATATTTGGATCCAGCTTGTTCCAGATGCTCAATAGGATTGGGATCTATTGTGTTTGGAGGCTGGGTCAAAACTCTTGGTCGTGTTCCTCGAGCAGTTTCTGAGCATAGACTGTACAAAAGATGGACGTAGCTACCGTGACGTCCCCCGTAGATTTCTGCACTGACAAAATGAAGCCAAGGTTTTGCTACTTCCTGGTTGACATCTTGGATTTTTGGAGCCAGAAAATCATCGGAGGGAGGCGGAGCCATAGGAGCAGCGATTGGTCAGACGGATTGAGAGGCGGGCCCTCTCTGCCCGCCCACATTTACCGCCTTCTGCTCGCTTCGTCTGCATCGTCGCTGCCGACTGTCAATCAAGCCAGCCACGCCCCTTGCCCCACAAAATGTTGACGACTTTTAAAATATTCAGTATTGATTTATTTTCAGATTGGCCACCTGATCTTTGGATTTTGACCATGAAAACTAATAAGATAAAAATCCTGAGCTGTAGGAATGCAGTATTTCGTGATCTGTGATCACTTCTATGGGAGCCAGGGCTTTTTGGAGCCAGCAGCTAGCGGACGTAGTGATACTGCAGGTTTCTGACACTTCCAGGTTGGCTTCAGTTTTCAGGGCCGGTTGCTACGTCCATCTTTCATATAGTCTGTGTTTCTGAGCAGTAATGTGGTTTTAAAGTTTGTGGCTGAACGGTTTTGTCGATCCAGCACCTTACTACCAATGAAAGCAAAGCTAAGCAGGAATTTCCTTTAGAATGATTTAAAATAGTCATTTTATACACACATATACATTTCAATCAGCAATTCACTGGTATAAGGTTGTAAAGGAATCATGCAAGTCTGTTTGTTTGTGTCCCATTTTTTATACAGTGGTTGCAACTCAAGGGGCGGGACGCAATAATAGAAGAAGAAGAAGCAATAATGAAACAGCAAACAACGACAAAAACAAGAGCAATAGTTAAACACGAGCAATAAAAACATACTGGATTGGACAGAAAAGTATATGAAAGTGAAGGTTTAAATGCTCTGGAGGGAGTGAACTGAAGGTATCTTTTCTACTTTTAAAAGTGCTCACTGTGCATAAGCAGAGAGGCTGCGTCCTCAGCATTTTTATGGATGTGACGGTACAAAAGCAGCAGTGGGACATCTGAAGGCCAAATGGCACCGGCTGGAGCATCTGGGTGACTGCTGGGGTGGCTGCTCCAATATGTGGGTTTGGGTTAAGCCATTTAATGCTCCATAAACCATTAAAAGAATTTTAAATCAATTCTAATAGGAACCGAGAGCGAGCGTAGATTAGCTGCGATCCATATAATGCGCTCACTCTCTGTGGTTCTGTTTGGGAGCCCGGCGGCTGAGTTCTGGATGAGTTTACTGATTTTTTCTTTTTTTCTTTTTTTTTTGGAGACTCCACTTAAAAAGTGTAGTCAATCAATTCGACAATAGATGAGGACATGAATGAGTTTGTTACTAGGGTTTCTCAATTTAGAGCCATTCAGATGCAAAACATGTTCTCGTCCAGGATTAGACATGCTAATAATAATCATAACACAGGCCCGCTTTAGTTTAAAGCAGTACTCCAGCTCAAGCTCAATCCTCGTATTATCAGTGTATAATGGAGGGCTTTTATTTGAGAGGATATTTTTATTTGTGTGCTGTGATGTACAGTGTATAGGCCCAGCACCGGCAGGAACACTAACGCAGAAAAACCCAGAAAGACTGATAAGTTTGGCGAGTAATGCATCCGTAGTCAGGCCCAAAAAACCCCTACATTTGATAATTACAGCTTCCTGAGACTCCTCATTAGACCTATTTATGGTCGTCTCACTAACGCTACATGTGCAGAAAGTTTTTTGAATGTTCACAGTAAAATCATGGTGAAAACATTTGCTCCAATAAATCAATATTTTTTACTTCCTAGAATAATTATCTGTCTCGGTCGGGCTCTCCTCGTCATAACTGTCCCTTTCACTGTGTGATGAATAAATGTGATTGTAAGAAAACGCAATAAATATCGAGGCATATTCAGTGTTAAGCAAATTCCATAATTAGGAAATTACTTAATGAGAGCGGTTAATATATTTCCGCGAGAATGATCCACTTCTGTTTTGCTATTTAGTTATCGTGCTTTATTAAATTATCCACCACGTGCCTGTGACCACTACATTAATTTTGCGACCTACTGTAAATTTTTTTGCCTTTTGTCTTCGCTGACACGTACTCACGGCGGCTAAATGCCGTTAAGCCGGCAGCGACAGAGAAGAGAGAGACTAATGGCCTTGTCACATACAGTATAACGCCACTGATTGCCTTTACATTCAAGTCAATTGTCTCAACATATATCACAAATCACATTTGCCTCAAGGGGACAATCTGTACAGCACGTTACGGCGCCTCCGTCCTGAGCTGTTTGTAATATTAAACTGCGTCCCTTGTTCCTCTGTGTACGCCCAGTGAAAGGCTAATGTGAATGTGTATGCTATTCTGGCACATGGCTCAGAAGCTTTCTGGGAAAAAGAGAAAGACGGCAATTTATCGAGGTCTCATGATCACAACTTTAACGCCAGAAAAATCTAATACAATCAAGGCTGTGGGCTGTGTGGTGATATGTCAGAGTGAGAGAGGCAGACATGTGAGGGTCATTAGGTGGATTCAATGAGGAGCCCGTGGGCTGACGAGGGTGAATATTCTATGTGAATTGCCCCCCTCCCTCCGATCCTCTCCCTTACTGCGGGTGTTTGGTTTGAGGAAGACAGTGGTGTCACTGTTTACCTTCTTGCCAAACTCTTTAACTTCTCTGCAAAGTGAAAAACACCAGCGCTCCCTCTGAGGCTATTTCTCCAAACAATGCACAAGTTATTTGGGTCTTTTTGAAAACAAGACAGCACACGCCCAACAAAAATATTTTCTACCCAGAGGCAAGAGAACAAAGTAAAAAAGATGTGAGGCCTCTTTTGTTTTTTGTTTTTTTTTCCAGAACACATATTAAAAATTTAATTTAAACCCGTTTTCAGAGAGGCTTGATGAAGCTGGCTCCGAGTATTAGTCGTCCTTGGAGTCACAGGAAGGACTGGGTTCCTATCAAAAATTAAGAAATATGGATAAAACTTTTTCCTTTGTACAACCTTTGTAGGTTTTGTTTTTTTACTGCCACATGGTAAATTCACAAAAGATAAAACAAGGACAAAAGCTTACTTAAAATCCTGCCGAACTAAAACAGGGCAAAGAAACAAACTATTGCTGCAGATAAATCAATGCAACCTGACTCCAAGGTTTTATTGAGCTTGTACACTACAGGTGCCCTGCCTCAACACAGTGTCATGAGAAAGTGTACGATTTTTATAAAAATACAATATTGAGCTTATCAAGCTGCAGAGAAAACCAGCGCTGGAGCTGCACCACACACAGGCCACGTCTTTAATGAGCACGTCAATGATTGAAATTGTCACCCAGTAACGATATTGACAGCCAGATGGGAGGCATCATTATGAGTCTGATAAGGCCCAGCAGGTAACTGACGGATTGATCGCATTGTACCTAATGATTAATCAGAGCTATACGTAACTATGTGGGAAAGGGCGTGGGAGTATAGATTAGCTGATTTAGATATCGGAAGGCTGATACAAGAGTGAGAGACTCACCTCTTTCCTTGAAGCCATCAACAGCACTCTAACACTGAAAGAAATGTTGGAACGCTGCTGAAAATCTTTACATTTGCAGGTTTTAGAAACGTGCAGGTAGGAGTTTAAATGACTTTTATAGGTGGCAGCATGTGTGCTAACAGTGAAGCTACTGAGAGAAGCAGTCAATACAAAGCAAATAGTCGTGACTTGATGATCTGACACTAAATGTAAAACCTTCTCTTATGTCGGATTGTCAAGACGGAGGTCCAGAAACAAGGAGGGCTTGATGCTTGAAGGCTCATTTGTTGTTAATATTTATTATTCATAGTTGTTATAATAACTAGTGTATTGTTAGAACACTACGCATCGCTGGATTTCACAACTAATTGACCAGTGTGATTGTGCACGTTCCGGCCACTTCCACCCCGGGGCAGCGCTCTGACGGGGTGGAAGTGTCCAGAACACACAGGCAGTACTTGGCTGCTGATGCTAGTTTAGTTAGCGCTCACACTTCTGTTTCCTCCATCGGTGGCGGCGGGGGAGTGGCAGATACGCTCCACCGTTACCATCCATGTTTACTTCCTTAAACACTGAGCACGCTCACTGCGTGTGACGTCGTCGTGTCCTCTTCTGCGCATGCGGGACACTTTTGGGTCGTATGAAGTTCACACAGCAGATCACATACAAGTCGCATTGAACTGGAAATGTGAAGGAAGTCACAAAAAAATCTGATTTCACCAAAAAATCCTCATTGAGCATCAAGTCCTGCAGTGTGAACGTAGCCAATCTGTGGGATTGTTCAGTCAGATAATACGCCGTCATCCTGATTGGTGACATTAAATGTCATGTCAGAGTCAGAATCCAAGGCTGTCGCTATGTTAGGGCTGTTTTTAATGGGTTCTGTTCGTTTTTCCTACAAAACCTGTCGGATAACAGGTTTAGGATTGTTAACGGTCAGATTATCAACTGTAGCTGTAGCCTTAACAGCTGGCCTCTCTTTCCTGTGGTTTCTGAAAGCAGCATTTTTATTAAATCCACTCATCAGATCTGAAACCTTTACAATCCTTTATTGAATCTCATTAAATTTAGATTTCATCATTTGCGGGTAAGTAAAGTTATAAATCATTACTATTCAAGGATCCGCTTTAGATCTGTGACCAGCTGTTGCTGTAGCCACTAAATGAATCGACATTAACATTAATTAAAATAGCATCATTATTTTTTTCCCAACCTGTAGCTGCAACCTGAAAATAATCTGAGCAGCAGAAGATATGAAACGCTGATTGAATGCTCTGACACATGGAAATAACAGCTGCTGTTACCGATCTCCATCACCTTTTCTTTTCAAGTATTTCATCCAGATAATTCTGATGAAGAACTCTGAACGTAATGTACTCAAATTATTGAGTTGATGATGAAACAGTGACTTTGTGAATCTAATGTGCTGCAACCAGCTGATCATCGCTGTAGAGACGGATCTCCTTTATGCTGAACTAAAAACACAAGCTGACAGTTGCAGACGAACGTTACAGATTGATGCTCAACAGCTCATCTCTGTGTGTCAGGTAAACACACAAATGCCCTCCCGTCTGTACTTACTGCTCTAATCACATATATTAGGGCTGCCGATGTATTGTTTCTATATCGACATGTGGCCATGAGTCACAGAACAGGAGGTGTAATATAAGTAAGTTAAAGCAAACACACCATGTTCTAACTTTTTTTTTTCTTGCTGCTTGATACAAAACAAGAACTCCTACAGTTTTCATTTTCCGTGACTAATCCACCGGAGAAGTCTGTCTGGCATAATTCACTCGGACTGAAGGTTTCTCTGATAAACTCTGGTTGTTTTTTTTGACTTTATATAAAAGACACAGACATCCAGGTTGGACATGCAGGTTGATTTGGTCGCAAAAAGGAAACTAATGTCAATATATGGACATATTTTTGCTACAAAGACGATAACGTTGACCAAAAACAGGTCGTTTGTTGGCACTGTCTTGCAACTGTTGCCACTACACCTCTACTAATTTGTTTGGCCAAATCCATCATCTCTACACCTTAATCCTCACTAGGGTCATGGGGGGCTGGAGTCTATCCCAGCTGACTTAGGGAGAAGGCAGGGGACACCCTGGACAGGTAACCAGTCTATCACAGGGCTACACTTAGAGACAGACAACCAAGCACACTCACATTCACACCTACGGACAATTTAGAATCACCAATTAACCTCAGCATGTTTCTGGACTGTGGGAGGAAGCCGGAGAACCCGGAGAGAACCGACGCTGCACGGGGAGAACATGGAGACTCCACAGGTGTCCTCTCTGGGACGCGAACCAGCGACCTTCTAGCTGCGAGGCAACGATGCCAATCACCGAGCCACCTTGCAGCCCAAATTTATCTTAATTAATTTAATTTTCACCACTACCATGAAGCAGATCTGGTTTTGTTACAAAAGCCAGATTTGAATCCCATCCAAAGGCAAAAATGATTTTGGATGCCTTTGCCAGTGTTCCACCACCAGAGAGGATCAAAATGGCAGAGCGAAACCACTGATGTGATCACTTGACATGATACCAATTAACACAGTTACTAAAGAGGCCTTTACAAACACAATCTGGCTGCCTGACAAGTATAACACTATTGCACGCTTATCTTTCTCAAACTGCCATCCCAGAGCTATTTGAAAAGCAAAAAGGCACAAGATGAAATATACTGCAGTCCTGCTGGACAACCAGCCCCACATAAGTCTAACCATCCACTTTATTAATGAGGGTTTCCAACTGAAAAGTCACTGTTTGCAAACAGCCTTTTTCACGGATGAAGAGCGAGAGCATCGCAACAGGGATGAGAGAAGCTCTCGCTGCTTGGGGTCTCAATGAGAGATGTCAAGTCTCTTTAATAACAGACAATGCGGTGAAAATGATGAAGGCTCCTGCCCTGAACAAGTGGACCAGACTGCGGTGCTTTTCTTTCTTAATAGACAGTGCATGCCAGACGTATAATTTGTATTGGACGCTGCAGCAGACCAGGGTCTTGTGAAAATAACAACGGGTTTGTGGTCTGGCAGAATTACTGAAGTTTCTAAGATATGCAGTCCAACTACGTCAGAGATCAAAAAGTTCAGAGAAGAGCCTGTGTTCATCTCTTCACAGCACTTTACATCATAATAAAGCTCCACCTCATCTATAGAGTGAAGTGACTCGTTCGTCCAGCTGCAAATGTCCACAAATACAGCTGCAGCAACTCCACCAGCCGAGGAAACCTGCGAGTATTTACTGTCACCACTAAAATGTGTTTATACTGAGAACTGAGCATCACTGATACACTTCATCGCTTTAGTTTGAATGTTGTTGGATGGATTCACAGCCCATTTGCTCTTGAATGTCAGCAGTGTTAGCAGCTATAGCTACACTATAGACACTCCACTGCTGTGTAGGCGTTTGACAATCCTGGTTTAGTTTGAGCCTCCGGTAGCTAGCTGAACTGGACAGCCTCGAGACACCTTTTTACAACCTAATAGTTCATCAACAGTTAGCAGGTAGACAACAGGGGGGTCCACTTGTTTTATGCACCCCTTACGGACGGTCAGCAAACACAGCTGTAACTCCATCTCAATAAACAGTAAGAGACTCCACCTAGTGGCACAATC
Organism: Stegastes partitus; assembly: GCF_000690725.1. Lineage (NCBI taxonomy): Eukaryota > Metazoa > Chordata > Actinopteri > Pomacentridae > Stegastes > Stegastes partitus. Next base: position 381,739 of record NW_007577968.1, read on the forward strand.
AGGTACTACAACACATCTTCTGTGTCTTCTGCCTTAACAGATAATATATTAAACAGTTAAGTTGTTAACAGCAAGAAATTGATTGACAATTATTCATTAACATCCATACTCCGAATTTATCTTTACACAGCTCGCAAAAAATGTACGAGGTGGATGTACAGCTTGGACATTGACAGTCCCTAGACAATAGAAATCTGAAGGACTCGGGGCTTTCTGAAGATATCCAGCTGTCTGACTTTGGATGTAAAGACACATGGTAACATCCCACACATGCAGTTTACAATGAAAGATTTGGCTGTTGATGCTCCTGGACATTAGCAGCTGAAAAAAATGTACGTCACATGGGTCCTTGCAAAAAAAAAAGAAAAAAAGAAGAAAAGAGAAAACAGATGCTGAAAGTATGAATTTGCTCTCAGGGTAACCAACAATGAATGGACAGTATAAGAGGCTCTCACAGAATAAATGTTGTTCAACATCCAGCATCATTCATGTGATTTTAATATTTAAAAAAAAAACATCAAGAGGACACTTCTGCACAAAGTGCCTTACACGACGAGGAGTGCTCGCATTTCAAGCTCTGCCCTCTCAGTTTCAATGATGAACAGATTTTTTAAACGAGAAGCAAATTGAACAAACAAAGGTCTCTTCTGTGTTTTGTCAAGGCACACCCGATTGCCCCCAATAAATAAACCCGGGGAGGACTACCAATTGGTTTTCCCCTGATTGTTGGCGTATTCAACTAAAGAATGACCTGCAGTACGCCTCGGCCCATTCGTCGTGTTAACCTTCATTTGTAAGAGGAAATGCTATTGGAAAACCAATTTGAAAACTCTACTGATCATTCACAAAATCGACAAATTAAAATGCTTCACAAACAGAAAACCTTCATATTAAGAGCCACATCCGAGAGGCAGCAAAATAACCTGAAGACAGAAAGAAGTGGAACAAATGTCTACAAATGACTAGAAAAATGTTGCTGACTTGTGATCGTACATCATCCCGGGCCACTTTATTGACTGTAAATGCTGGATGACACTGTTTAGTCGGATTGTTTTGACCACAGAAAACAGATTTATAAAGCCACATAACGTTAACAGCAGAAGCTCTACAGGCAGCAGACTCGTGTGAACATGGTTTGGTGGTGAGAACTACAACTCCCATGATCCCCAGCCACTTCACACCATCATCAAACTACACTGTAAAAGTTACCGCTTTTCTTATCTAACTGCAATCTCTTGAACAATGTACGATTTTGACATATTTCACAGAAAATTACAGAAAAAGATTTAAAATTATGAAAATCAGTACAAGTTAATTTACATATTAAATCATAAAAACAGACCAAAATTATAAATAATGTTAATTTTTATTATAATTAGTCACTGATATTGCATAATGTTTGACCATAAAACCCTTAAATTAGCATTTGTTGGTGTTTATGTTTACCAGTGATGGGAAAACTGTAAAGCTTTTTTAAACAGCTGTTGTACAGGTTGCCCCTGTTTTGTTAAATTACAGATAATATCTTGTAAAACTACAGAAAAAAAGCACTAATTTACATAATAACTTTAAAAAATAACCTGCATATAGTATCCAGATCAAAAATCTGTGTTTTTACAGCCACTAATTTGTTCTTTCATAATGTGTGAATGCTGTAAAATTAATTTTATTGTAATTAAATCAGCTAAAAATATCCTTCTATAGTTTCTTCAGCTGTTGAATATTCAAGCATCCCACCATGTCTAAAGGCAGGACTTACATACTGTGCGTTTAAAGAGTACCTGACTATGAAAAACGCTGACGCACAGCTGGGTCACAGAAGGTGACAAATTAATCGGGAGATTTACACCAACCAAGACCTGGTGTCTCCTGATACATTTAGGAATTCAGCAGGCTGTCTGACAGATGCACCTGTAAGCAGTGTCTCATGTTGGTTTATGAACACATCATTATGCTCAGCGCCTGATCTCCTTAATCTCTGACAAAAGCCTCTGCTTGCCAGTCGACCTCGTGTGACCCAGCTTTACAACACGGCTCGCAGTTGTCACCACGTCAACATCTTCTATGTGCTGTTAACGTGGTTTGGCCAGCCTCCCGCGTGTAGGCGGTGTTTGAAGTCTGAAACTCATGAGGGTATAAGGATTCTCAGTTTCTGCACAGCTCGCTGCCTATTCCTTTCCCCGGGGTGCTGTAACTAAAAGATGATTTTTCTTACTCTAATCTAACCCGATGGGCCTCCGGCACGAGCCGTATTTGTGATCATGTCAGGTATACACACAGCTGATGCAAGGTAAAAGCAACCCGTTCAGCAGGGCTGCGTAAAAACACAGACAATCAATATCTTTCTTACTTGGGAGTTTTTGTAGAGTTCATAATCTCATCAGCTGGACGTGCGAACAGCTTCTAGTAATACCCTGCGGAGAGTTGGAGTACATAGTGCAGCACGGCGCTCTGAGGGGGGAGCAGTGGCTCCTCATATAAGTGTCTCCTCAGATTATAAAACAGGCCTCGCTTCTGATGGAACAAATTGCTTCATTTTTCCGAACAAAGTTTGGCTGATCTGAGGGCTTTGCTGTTGGGCGTTCGCGTGTCCTTAGAAATCTGGAGGCCTCGCAAGTTTCAAGGAAATTAGAGCAAAAGGAAGTCAAAGGTGTCTCATTACTTCTGCAAGTTTATGTAGAAATCCAGCGTATTCTAACCTCACCCACAGCAGCGTTTAATTAGCGTTCCTCAGGTCAGATGGCAAGTTGTTTTTCAAGAAGCTACTTTTCTATTAGCGCTGCGTTTGAAATCGCAATAATAGCTTGTTTTGCTTTCCCGGAAAATACAACACGTTTCCATGATTAAAAGTGATTTGGGGATCATTATAAACGCGCGTTAGGAGGCTTAGAAGTCAGTCAGGAGATTGGATAATTCCGAGGATTCACGGTGTTAATAAGCTGCTTTGTAAGAAAGGATTGCATCTGTGTACGAGCTGGATTTGGGAGAACCAACAGGTTTCTAATTACCTAAACTTAGAGACCTAACTGTGCATTTTAATGAATGAATGTTGTCCTCTGTCCATATCTCCTCTGTGGGGTTGTTTTGTCAGCTGCCGTTTTTATTTTTTATTTTTTTGGGTCTTTTTGGTGTAGTGGAGGCGTTTAATAGTGGGTGTCCACCAGCGTTTCGTCTGCAGCAGGGAAAGCAGAGGCAGGTACAAACACCATCACTGTTTACTTGAAAGATTTCTGTTCAGCAAGAACACTTGTTTGTTTTTAAGTTACATCCTGTGAGAAGCAGGAGAGACTGTACACTCTGTGTCAAGGCCGAAAATAAAACTATGTACAGGTATTTTTGTGGCTTCTGGCGGTGGGTTTGATGTTTTGTCCTGTTTGTGTAGTTTCTGATGAGCTCTGTGGGTTTCTGCCACACTCGGAGCATCTTTATGGATTGAGAACCGAAGCCCTGATGTCTACATTTAGCGTACCTTTGCTTGTTTTAACTAAATAAATTTAGATATGTTGAATGAACAGACTGCCCCTGTGATGGCAAAGTGACCTACAGTCTTTCCGGTTCATTTTCCCCCCAAGCCTCCAACAGAAAGAAGTAAAAAAAAAGCAGATAGGGATGATGAGAAGACGAGAAAAAAAGAGAAAGAAAGATGTGATTTTCTGACTTCAGTCTCCCTGTGCCGTACGCTCCTCATCCGAACAACCTGACACTTACTTTATCACACCCTTCGGCTGGTCTTCCGAGCTCACTGCGAATAAAGACCTTTTTTTTTTCCCTTCCTTCACTGTCACTGAAAATATATAGTGCGGATGTGGTGATGGACAAGGTTTTGAAAACTCTTTTTTTTGTCTCACAGATGGCAAAGTCCCTCGTAATGAACATCCGCCAGTGCTACAAATAAGTGCCTTCGATGTTTGCTGGGAACGTTGAAAGTACTGCATCAAGAAAATAAAGAAAAGTTAAATCCGACTATATGACGACAGGAAACCACAACAGCCCCGTAAAGGTTCATCAGCTGCTGAGTCAACAGCTTATTGAAGAAGGACTACGTCACATAAATGTGCTGGATAAGCAATTCCACACATAACAGCCACACAGGAGCCATAGCTGGTCCGTACTCTGTGGCTTCTCGTATACCCAAGTGACCCAGCGCTTCTGCTTATGCACATGATTCATAGCATGATGACAATATTATACTGTCACAATAGTTTTTTATTGTAGGGACACAGTTTGAGCAA